>NW_015167057.1:2314104-2347469 GCF_001447785.1 Gekko japonicus | reverse complement strand
CCGCCCCCAATGGTCCTGGCCACCGGCGGCGGCCTTGTAGCTCCACTGCCGAGCCCCACGAAGGGCCCGGCGGTGGACCTGCAAGGCCAGCAGGAGTGCGAGGAAGCCCCGCAAAGGCCCTCCCTGGCCCCAGGCAGGCAGTGGTGGGGAGAGGCAGGGAGGAAGCAACTTACCCTCCCTCTTCTCCTGCCTCCTCCTGGCTGAATGAGGGCCAGAAGCAGGGTGGCCGGAGGCAGGGGGCGGGGCTTTGTCATGTACCCCGCCCCCCGTACCTCACCCAGGGGAACTGCAATCCCCCGCGATCCCCCCCGAAATGACCTCTGAGCCAAAATATCATACTGTAACAGGGTGGGGCAGCCAGAACGCATCAGCAAAGAAGAAAACACATTACTAGGGCAGCTCAGTCAGTAAAGGAAAAGGAAAACAGAGGGAAAAACTGGCCTCTAAGGGAGTGAAGTGGACGGGGCCATCATAGTGACCTTATCTATTAATGTCTTCCAAAACGTCCCTTTGTTAACAGCTTTGCTCAAGTCTTGCAAACTGAGGGCCATGGCTTCCTTTATTGAGTCAATCCATCTCCTGTTGGGTCTTTCTCTTTTCCTGCTGTCTTCAACTTTTCTGAGCATTTTTGTCCTTTCCAGGGAGTCTTACCTTCTCATAATGTGACCAAAGTACGACAGCCTCAGTTTAGTCATTTTAGCTTCTAGGGAGAGTTCAGGCTTGATTTGATTTAGAACCCACTTTTTGGCAGTCCACGGTATCGGTAAAACTCTCCTCCAACACCACATTTCAAATGAATCTACTTTCCTCCAGTCAGTTTTCTTCAGTGTCCAACTTTCACACTCATACATAGTAATGAGGAATACGATGGTATGAATTAACTTGACCTTGGTTGCCAGCGACACATCCTTACACTTAAGGATTATTTTCTAGTTCCTTCATGGTTGCCCTTCCCTGTTTCCATCTCCTTCTGATTTCTTGGCTGCTGTCTCCCTTTTGGTTTTGTACTGGCAACTTAACTCCCGCAGGACCAATTCAGATGGGGTGCATGGGGAGAGGGGGGCTTCAACCTCCCACATCCTGTTTTCTTGAACTAAAATGGCCATGGGGAGCCATTCTTTCCCCCTTGGGGAAACATATGTCTAATCCATCAGTACATATAGTTTCCTCAGTGGGTCAAATACCACTCCCCTTGCACTATGTCAGACTGGAAAAATGCTGCCTGGGGGGTGGCAGTAGTCCCAGTCCAAATCAGCTCACATGTGCTTGGGACTGAAGTTCCTATCATGGAACTCACAATGCACATCTCATCCTATGAACCCAAGAAAGGTGTGAGGAAAACATAAATGTGTGGTTAGGTAAAATGTCGTGGGGAGGGGGAGGCAGCTACTTGTAGGGATAAATGTGGAAATGTCAACACAATGACTGCACACCTGTAGTCGCCAACGTAGTGCCCGTGGGCACAGAACACTTTTTCTGGCATCTGCCAAGTGTTTTTAGAAAGCGGGCAGGCTCAGGTGGGGCTTGTGCCCAAGCAGGTCTTCTGATCCTTAAGCAGAGCTGCCTCAAATGGTGAAGCGTTCCTGTGAGAGTTATGCGTGACCTCGCTTCCTAACATTCTATGATTGGCTCCGCTCTCCTCTGGCAGCCATTTTGTTGCTGCGCCCACCTGTGTCAGGATTCCAAATGCACCCACAGGCTTTAAAAGGTTGGGAACCCTGCTGTAGAGTCAGAAGTTGGCAGCGCCCACGTGTCTCCTTATAAGGTACCATTTAGACTTTAATTGCTCATCTACAGTTTTTTCAATCCCACCCCACCTCCAAAGTGTATGTCGTTCTCCCCTCCCCCATTTTACCTTCACACAGCAGTGCTGTGACATAGGCTGAGAAAGAGTGACTGGCCCAAGGTCAGCCAATGAAGTTCATTGCTGTTGGCCTCCCTGGTCCTAGTCTGACACTTTAACCACCACACCACACTGGATCAAAGCTAGTGGGGCTGGGGGAAAGGAGTTGTCTCTTAGGCATATGAGGAAAAGTCGTCCTGCCCTGTAGGTGTGAGTGACTATTGTGCCAGTAAAATCTGGCCATTCTGTCAAGGTTGTTTCTGTTGGACCAAAGTGAGGCACCAGCCTCTTTCCTTCTGGGAGCCATAACCCTTGAAAAGAGGTTTACCTCAGAAAAAAAAGGGGGGGGGGAAGCAGGCATAATGGCACTCCAGTGCAAATGGGTTTTGTTTTGTTGGCTCCTCTCTCCTGAAAATGTCCCTCCCAAAGGCCCTCCTCAGTCAACCTTCCTTGAAGGTTCTGCATTAAGGAGAAATTTCTCTCACAGAGTTTCCGGTACATTAACTCCTGACAGGACCGAGCTTGTCATTCTTTCAACCTCTCGGGATTCTTTTTACTCTCCCCCACTTGGTCTCTCCCTCTCCCTCTCTCCCCGATTCTCTCTCTGTTCCTAATAATTTCTTTCTTTTTATCTTTTTTGTTATCCTAATGAGCTCTGCTCCAACCATTCCCCCCTGACAACTCCACTGACAGCCCAGGAACCATCTTTCCTGTGGAGATGTAGACACAGGAACACAGAACACAAGATAAGGTGAAAATTTCTCCTGCTATCTAATTTGCTTGAATATATCGTCTTGTCTGTCCCTCAAGAGAACAGGAAAAGGAGAACACCCACATGTTTCCAATGGTGGGAAGGGATGTGGTACTTTGGTGGGATGGAATAATACGTAATTCTTCGATTTACACAGGGAGAATGTGTCAGCAAAAGAGTGTTGACAAGCAGCTTTTGTGAGAGAAGAATCTCAGGGCTAAGAATCTGGGGCTGTGGGCAACTGGAGATACAGATAGAGGGAGAGGCCTGAAAGGGCCAAAAGTGTAGGGGGATTTTAGCAGGCAATGGACAGAGTCACAGACTGAAGGAAAAAGGAGGGCAAAGGAAGGAGTAATATGAAAGGAGGGCCAGAAAAAGGGGAAGTTATATAGACTCTAGGGACTGGAGGAGCTGTGGTCTTGGCAGTATGGGGCAGACTGAGAGCTTTAGAACCTGAGGGGAAATGGGTTGGGAGGTGAGGTGAACAAGCAGGCCAAACAGGTAGCGCACTAATCTGCATATGTTGAGTTCCTTATATTGACAGGAATTAACCAGACAGAATCTCTGAATGCCTTTAATGAGAACAGCCATGAGGACTACAAACCTGCTTTTTCTAAATCTAAAACACACGAGTCTCACATTCTGGGCCTTATCAAAGGGTTAACTGAGAACACCGCCTTACTGGAAGGGAATACACCCCCATCTTACCTTGTTTCCGTATCCTTGGCAGGCACAGGTGAGCTGAACCCAGAAAGCGGGCGTTCCCCAGGTCCGGGGAAGAGCTCTGAAGGCCCTGAAGAGCTTGGGTTCCGGGGCTTGTTGACGGGGCTTTCCATGAATACTGAGGAGCAAGAGTCTTTGCGGAAGGACTGGCGGACCGGTGAGGACCGGCTGGGAGGCCCTGAGTAAGGGCTGTGTGGACTTTGGCTCTGCTGGACATCCACCAGCCGTCCATCGGCAATTTTCTGGGGGGATGACGGAGGCAAGCGGAAGCCCATCCCTGGACCGTAGGTATCACTATAGATCTGCGCATTGGGCTTATATAAGCTATCTTCCAGTTCCGTTTGCAGGGCAGCAGCCGAATAGGTGCTGAGAGAACGGACCGAACCCCGCTTGTAGAGCCCGCCAGGGTAGGCAAATGGGTCTCCTATCCCCGCTAATGACTGAGTGGATGTAATGCTCAAGCGTCCCTCATGCACCATGCCATAGGGGTCAGCGTACAGGCCCTCATTTTTCACCAGTACCATGTTCTTCCCAGCCAGATCCTCATCTGGTTTGACATCCCGCCGTTCCAGGATAGCACTCGGGCTGGGTGATACACCCTGGGCCGGAGGCAGGTTGGAGAGGCGTTCTGCATGGTGCACAGGGCTGCCAGCGTAGGAAGGTGGGCGCCCACCGCTGTAAGACATGCGGGACCGGGATGGGGAGGATGACTGGAGCACCGGCGGAGGAGAGCCAGAGGTGAGGTGAGCAGCAGGGGACATGCTGTTTAGGCGTCGGGTGGGGGAGGACTCCCTGGAAGAGTAGACCATTTCTCTCTGGAAAGGCGAGAGGGGAGAGAAGATAAGGGTGTTAGAACCGTGCCCTTACAGATGTGACAGTGGTAAAACGAAGCCAAACGACAACCCATTCCGCCTACCTGGTTCACACAACCAGAAGATGAAGAATTTGTACTGTACCTGGACCACACCAGTTCAGATTACAAGTGGGAGAAGGCTGTGCTTCAGCTACTCCAGACAACACTATTTGTCCATTAGGAGCTGATCGCATATGCTGAGGAGAGTACATGTATGTTTCCCCTATGAGGCAAACAGCACCTTATTTCAGGTTCAGGGCCATTGCAGGTTAGGAAAACAGTGTGTGTTGGGGCGGGTGGGGGGGATCGTCATGGCCTTCTCCCCATGTGCTTCCATTATGATCCAAATCAGTCCCCCACACACTTGAGAACTTGAGATCCCCCTGATGTGCATTTTACTTAACCCAGGGGGCAAGCAGGTATTGGAAATCTATCTCCATCTATCTCCATCTTGGATTGTACTGTTTTACTGTGGTTGTTGAATTCCAATGCTGTTTTAAGTCTAGTATTATTGTATTTGTTTTGATGTAAGCAGCCCTGAGCCCTGCTCCCAGGGAAGGGCGGCCTAATAAGTCTAAATAAATAAATAAATTTCCAATGTCTTCCAAATGAAAGACCTCATGGAGGACACATGGAAAAACATGTAGCCTTCAGTGATGGCATGGAACCATTGTAGAAATATACAAGATATAAAGAGCTGCCTGTGAAGAGTCAGAGGCAAAATCCACATGGGCACCATGCCTGATGATTCCTCCGTGGTTCCCAAAACAACTGCTAATCTTGTGATTCCCCTCTCAAGAACACAGCACTATCCTCCTTCCACCTGTGCCCTAGGGTTGCCAGCACTGCCTTGGCAAATTTTGGGAGCTGTTGAGGATGCTGCCTAAGGAAGGTGAAGTTTAGAGAGGATGGGATGTCACTTCTGGGTGACCCTAGGAAATCCCCCTAATCTCCATGCTTAAAAACCATAGAGACATGGGGAAATTCCTAGAGCATTGCTATGGAAGCCATTTTCTGGCCATATTTTCTCCCATTCCTCAATTTTTGTGAGGGAAGAGGATTGGGGACAAAGACATGAGTTTACCCACCACAGATTGGCAAACCGCACGCCTGCATTTTCCTACCCTTTCTCTTTCTTTCTTTCTTTGTCTTTCTCCTCCTACCAACACCAGTATATTTCTGATTAATGCCCTGATTGTGTCATGTTTATGTCTTTGCTGCCAAGGCTTTGGCCTTCCATTTTCCTAGAGCAACAATTGCTGGTGGTGACCGATGGCAAGCACTGTAATTCTTTCCAGAGAAACACACACAATTACTGTCTTTCTCACTGTTTTCTGCTGAATGACTTTTCCTGCCTCTTACACATCCGTTTTTGTTCCCCTTGTCCCTGCAGATGTTCCACCTCAGGACCTACAACAATGTGCTCGCTTTTGCACGTGTATGCCTGGTTGAGAGGGAGAAGGTATAACTGCTCGCTGAAAAGTACAATAGGTTCTAACAGCACTATAATTAACTTGCACATTCCTGTTAATGGGCTTTATTCCTCAGCAATCCACCCCCTCCACCATATTGACGTCCCATGAAAAGAACAGCCCAACAGCCCGAATGCCATCTGCCAATCCTCACCCGCAGGTCACCATTGGTGATGTGGGATCCAGGGAAGGAGGCATAGAGGGGCTCTTTCCGGTAGATTTTGATAATGCTTCTGTCCTGGATATCCCTGTAAGAACAAAGCCAAAAAGAATGGAGGAGATAAATCCACGGAAAGTTGTTTATTTGAAGAGCCAGATTAAGCAAGGCCGTGACGGCAACGAGAGTGGCCACAGCTGTACGGAAGCAGACCACTGACGTCATCAGCCCACACCAGCTGTTAGGTGCCTTTGCACAGCTGCTGATCAAGCCTCCACCTCCTCCTGGCACTGTGGATTTGCAGGTTTTACATTGTTTTCTGTTGGTTGGGTCTGTGTCAGTCTGTTCAAATTCTTCCTTTGGGATTTGTGTGCAGCTTTCGCATCAAGATGCAGCAATCCTGCTCAGGGTGGCGTACAGGGTGAGCTGGATTTCAGCACCTGCAAGTAAGACTGAGACAGGCACAAAAGGAATGCTGCAAGACTGCTTACAGGGATTTTCCAAGGGGCAAAGACTGCCCTTTGACCTACTGAAATGACTCAAGAGGGTCCATGCTAGAGAGCAGCAGTAGCTGGCCTCCAGCACATGTGCGGAATAGATGCATGCTGGACCATTTTGCTTAGGACGCAGGACTTGAGGGACTGAGGGCCAATTCACACAACACAGAGAATGCCCATTGTCTGAAACAACATACTCACAGCAGCCGCACTGACTTTGCATTGTTTCAATCAGCCTCAAGGAGATAGGCTCTGGAAGCACTCGGTTTGTTCCCAGCTTATCAAGCCAAATATATGAAGTATTATTCAGTCAACAGAGTGCTCAAGGCACATTAATGCAGCAGAATCCATCTGGTTGGTGTGTGCTGGCAAGAAACAAAGTTACACATGGGGCCTTTTTATCTTTGCAAAACTAATAAAGGCTCCGGTCACACAGGCTGGATATCGTGGGGGGAGGTGTGGCTAATTGCCCCAGAGGAAACTAACGCGCGGCTGCCCGAGCACACGTCCCGGTCGAGGTCCCGTGGTTAGGGAGGAGATGCCGACCAGACGGGTATCCTGCAGCGCGGCACAGAAGCCGCGCTGCGCGATCGCACTAGCAATAGCTCTTTGTGCGCATGCGTTGTTGGGCGCTGTTGCACAACCTGCGGAGACTTGGAAGACAAAAAAACCCCTTGTGTGTGACGAACAGTGGCAGACACCGGATGCCACGTAAGTCCCCCAGAAATGCGATCAGACCCTCGCCCTTGCCCCGCGGTTTCCAAAAACTAGTACCTCGGAGGTACTAGTTTTTTACTCCGCATCTTCGGCGGGAAGCCTCGGGTTAGCCACGGGAGCTCTACACTTCTCAGATATTGCGGTGTAATCGCACCCGGAAAATCCGCCTACCATCCGTATCATCAGCGTGGCAAATGATCCGTGTGACCGCAGCCAAAGAGTCCTTTATTGTTAGGAATTCCATTCTAGACAGGATAGAGTAGAGATAGGTTTTTAATCGAGTCTAACTAGCTAGGATGGATAGAGATGCAGGAAGAAGTAGAAGGAGGAGGAAGAGGAGGAGGAGATTGGATTTATACCCCACCCTTCACTCGGCATGTCAGAGCGGTTTACAAACTCCTTTCCCTTCCCCTTCCCACAACAAACACCCTGTGAAGTAGGTGGGGCTGAGAGAGCTCTGACAGAAGCTGCTCTTTTTCAAGAACACCTCTGACAGAACTATGGCTTGCCCAAGGTCATCCAACAGCTGCGAGTGGAGGAGGGAGGAATCAAACCTGGTTCTCCCAGATTAAAGTCTGTGCACTTATCCACTACATCAAACTGGCTCTCATGGAATTAGACTGTCCTGCCCTCATAGTGGCAAGATGGAGAAGGCTAGGATAGTATGGAGAGAAGGTGTCAAGACCAGAAGGAAGTTTCCCGAAGAAGAAGAGATTGGATTTATACCCCGCCCTTCACTTGGAGTCTCAGAGCGGCTTACAAACTCCTTTCCCTTCCCCTCCACACAACAGACACCCTGTGAGGTAGGTGTGGCTGAGAGAACTCTGACACAAACTGCTCTTTCAGGAACAGCTGTGCCAGAGCTTGTGACTGACCCAAGGTCACATCAGCAGGTGCAAGTGGAGGAGTGGGGAATCAAACCCGGTTCTCCCAGATTAGAGTTCGCACACTTAACCACTACACCAAACTGGCTCTCTAAGAGTAGCAATCTACTCATCGAAGGGATAAAATCAGAGCAGTAGAAAAGGAAGGATGATCAGGGTCCTGCCTATCTGTCTCTCTGACTCTCTGTAGTCTCTCCCTGAAGTCTGAGGCTAAGAGACAGGGCAAAGTCTTTCACCCCCAACAATATAAACATTGTCTTTTTTCCTTCCCTCCTAATTTTTGTTTGTTGGTACACCAACATGTTCACAGGTAGAGATTGCAGGAGGTTTTTTTTAATGAACGGGCCCAAATGGTTGCCCACCCCTGTGCTAGAAGTTTATTGTTGCTGTTGTTCAGTCGCACAGTCAAGTCCAACTCTTCGCGACCCCATGGACCAGATCACGCCAGGCCTTCCTGTCTTCCACCGTCCTCTGAAGTTTGCTCAATTTCATGTTCGTTGCATCTATGACACTTTTTATAGACGTTTATAGAGAGTATGATATAGTGGGAATGACTGGGTGGGGGGCACTGACAGAGAGATTTTTTGTTGGAGGTATATAAAATTATGAATGGTGTGGACAGCAATAGTGATTTTGGTGCCTCACCTCCCTTTCCCTGCCTAGCTGTGCTGTAATGTTACAGCACCACACGACTGGGAAAGGAATAAAACCCTTTAAAGGACTGGAAAGCCAGGGAGGGGGAAATACAGTGTGGTGCTGCGATTCCACTGCTTCAACTGAGGAATTAGTATCCTTCATAGTTCCAGAGGATCCCAGAGCTTTGACTCTCAAAGTTTATTCTTGAAACTCTTGTTGGTCTTGGGAATGCTACTTATTGTGGACCAGCCAAGCCCAGCAGAGCAAAGAGACGCTGAAGACTCCTCTGAGGAAGAGGCAGCCAACGGACCTGACCCCAACCCACAGTCAGTTGCAGGAGGAGGCAGTCTCTGAGGGGCCAGACACAGATCCTCAGCCAGGAGCCAGTGCACTGGCCCCTCAGCTCTGAGCTGGCAACTGAGAGTCAGCTGCCGGTCAGTTCACTCTCCCCCTCCCCCACATCACCAGAGCCTCGGGAACACTGTAGGAGAAAGATGAGAAGAGACCTTTAAGACAGAAGGCGCAGTGCCCACCTGGCAGTACAACACCGACCCAGCACCAACAGTGAGGGTGAGTACTTACAGGGGCAGGACTGAGGCAGCCGGCCTGGCATGATGCAGTACAGGCTGCTGAGCAGCAGGGCTGTAGCTAGGATTTTTGACATCAGGGGGCATTTAAATAAGTCGTAGGCACCCCCCACCCCCCAGGCTGTGTCAGGAGAGATAAGAGAGTAAAAGCAAGGAAGCAAAGGCACCAGCAGGCAGGGCGGGATGACGGCTTGGCTTGGCGCAGCTGTGGCGCATGCGAAAAATAAAATAAAATATACCAGCTGGATGGAAAATCAGGAGACCTGGGTGGTAATTCAGGGGGCTGAGTCCTGAGACGTGGTGCTTAAAAGCAGCAGAGGAGGGAGAGGCTATGTCGAAGCAACTTGTCCGTTAGCCACCGGCCTTGCTGCCTCTGCTCTGGATTGTCCTCTTCGTCTCCGTCCCTGGCCTGTACCTTTGTATCCTTGTTCTGGGATTGCCCTTTGGATTTGAAGCTGTGAGTGTTGTCTACCCTCTGCCTGAACCTTAGAACTGCGTTTTGACACCTGGCCCTGGATTTTCATTACAAACGCTGATGCCTAGAAACAGCATCTGTGTGCCTGCTAGGAGGACGCTGGCCACCAGGACACTACTGGACTCAAATCTAACTAAGCATCCTTCGTGAGAGCCTCACCTGACATCCTCCAGCTCATAAAAAACATTGCGGGATTCGTCCTTGATCAGGATGGCAGTGTTGGGTGACTTCAGCATCCCCATCGTTAGCTTCTGAGGAAACATGTGGACGATGAGGGCGTGCAGCGTATCCATGCTAGTGATTTCGTGGGTGATGTGAACCCTTCTCGTCTCATCCCCGAACTGCAGGAAGAGGATGCCTGTAGATATGGAAGTCACAGGAGGAAGGAGGGGAAATGGTCAAGTAATGCAGAACTCAGATTGAATCAGCTAACAGTACTGGAATGGCAAGCTTTTGAATGACACAAATCTCTTCTTTAGGTGTGGGAGGGTTAAAAGAAATAGAATAATAAAGAGTCAGATGGACAAACAGGCCCTTCTGATCTATTTCTTTACGTGAGAAATTCAAGCTGCCTTCCTTTCCAGCATAAACACTTCTTCAAGGTAGTTTACAACAGTACTAAATTAAAAATTTATAACTACTAACACAACAATAATAATGCAGTCAATCTACAGTGCATATTTGGATTACAGTAACAGAAAAAATGATAAAAGTTACTTCTTATTTTAAGCCTGAGCCATAGGGTTGCCATCCTCCAGGTGGAGACTGGAGATCTCCTGGAATTACAACTGATCCCGAGACTACTTAGTTGTCCTGGAGAAAATGGCAGCTTTGGAAGGTGGACTGTATGGTATTATCCCCTATAGGGGTCCTTCCTTTCCCTAAAGCCCACCCTCCCAGGCTCCACCTTCAAATCTCCAGGTATTTGTGAACCTGGATATGGCAACTCTACTGAGTTAAAAGCATGAAAATACAATGCAATCCAAGGCAGAGTTACATTCTAAGTAAATACTTGTTATAAATGTTGTACTGTTTAAAGTAATGTTTAAAATAAAAATACTTATATATATATTAAAAAGGTACAAATCTGTTTAGGACTGATTTGTTAGCCTGGTGTTTAAATTATGATGGTTCCAGAAGAATCTCCCTGTGAAAAAGTTCCAAATCCAGGAGGCCACCACAGAAAAGGCCCTCTCTTAAGTAATCATCCACTTTATTTCTGAAAGCAGAGGGACATGGCGTAAAGCCTTGGAAGATTATTTTAATTCTCTGGCAGGTTCATGCAAGTAAGGTGGGCCCAGAGATCTCCCAGAATCACAACTGGTCTGGAGATACAGATCTCGACTATAGAGACCAGTTCCTCTGGAGATAACAGCTGCTTTGGAGGGTGGACTCTCTGGCATTGTACCCCATTGGGGTCCTTCCCTCCCGAAACTCTGCCCTCCACCCACAAACCTTCAGGAATTCCCCAACCTAGAATTGGCAACCCTACAGGATAAAAAGGCCGATTAGACACCCTGGCCCATTTAGGGCTTCGTGGGTCCAAAACCATCCTACTGAATTGTACCTAGAAATGAACTGGCAGCCATTGACAATTTTTTTTAATTATTGAAGTGATTTAATCACTACAACATATTCTAGTCAACAAGATGGCTACTTTATTCTGAACCAGAAGAAAGCTGAGAAGACTTTTCAAGGGTAGCCCCTATACAATGCCCTACTGTGACCTTCTACTTGCAAAACATATGCTCTGCTTGAGGTATAGCTTCACCCTTAAAAGGCACCCGAGCCTTCATTTTCTCTGAGGCTCTAACTCAGATTCCGAGATTGATGTAGTACCTTCTGAGCTAAAAAAAGACCTCATGCCAAATAGATTACTGGAAATGGATCTGGCCTAAAATAGTCTCTAACAGCCACCAGATCTGAGGAAGAATTTCTATGAAACTCATACTGACGGTACCCAAGTCCCAATAAACGGGGACATATCTGTAATCCAGTATTACTGGCTGTCAGTATTTAGGGATGGATTTTTTACATATTTATCCGCGATGTCCTTTACAGAACAATTCTGGAAAGAAGTCTGAGTTGCGATCGGACGTTTTATTGAGTATAATTTGCTTCTACAGTAATTTTTGTTGGATACTGTTGTTGGATTTTTTGTTGGATACTTAAGAATAATGTTTAGGAAGATGACTTAGAATTTGTTTTGAGTTTGATAACTACTGCTCAGATTCGTATGACCTCATACTGAAGGGGGGAAAACAATCTTCCTTTAACAGAATGGTAGAAAAGAACTTGGGACTTTGCATTAATGTCTAAGGTAATATATTCTGGAAAGCAGAAACCCAGTTCACGATTTATTGAGAAACAACAGGCATTATTTGTAACACAGAGAAATAACAGATTTCAGGATAATGTTCTACCCGATGTTCTTTTTGCAGTGTTGTAGATGTTCCTTTTAATAATAAAAATAATAAAGCTGTCATTCCCACACAAGGGGAACCACCACAGATGCTTATGTTAAAACAGCTTCTACACGTATCCCCCAAGCACTGCAACGTCATATGTCTAGAGCAGCGGCACCCAACATGGCACCTGTAAATGCCAGGGTGCCAGCCAGCACCTTTTCTGGTACCCGCCAAGTGTTTTTAGGAAGTGGGCGGGTAGGGTAGCCAGGTCCTCTCCTCTCGCAGGTGGGGTGTGGGAGGGAGCTCTCCGGGAGTGGGGGGGGGCAACGTCACCACACGCAATATCTCCAGCGTGATGAGGTCACACGGAAGTGATGTCATCACACCGGGGACACTGCATGGTGATGCTCTGGTATTTTGGGCAAAACTCCATGGTTACCATAGAGTTTTGCCCAAAATACCAGAGTGCCACCATGGTGTGATGATGTCACTCCTGCTTGACGTCATCATGCTGCCAACGTTGTGATGGGTGGTAGCTGTTGGGGTGGGACTTCCCCCACTGGCCAACTGGCCAGCAGCAGGCAGGAGCCCACCAAATTGGGGGATTCCCCGCTCCCACCTGGGGGCAGTGTTCCCTCTAAGCTGAGTTAGTGTGAGCTAGCTCACAGTTTTTTAGCCTCCGGCTCACACATTTTTTTCTTAGCTCAGGAAGGATGGCTCCAGAGCAAACTAATTTATGCAGGAGCCAAATCGCCCGCTCACAACTTTAATGCCAGTAGCTCACAAAGTAGAATTTTTGCTCACAAGACTCCATAGCTTAGAGGGAGCATTGCCTGGGGGATGGCAATTCTAGGGTGGGGCCAGGTGGGGTATTGCCCAACAAGGCTTTTTAATGGCTACTGAAGATTTGATTGGCTGTGCAGTCACGGTGTGACTGAAGTGAAGCTATGGCAATCATTTTGTGGCTGGCTTTGCCTCCTGCAGCAGCCGTTTTGTGGCAGCCATTTTTTGGCTGTTCCCACCACACTGTGCCAGAATTCCAAAGGTGCCTATGGGCTCAAAAAGGTTAGAGACCTCTGGTCTAGAGATTTTGAAAGAACTGAGCCTTCCAGAAACAAGGGCCTGGCTCCAGACTCTGAAGTTCTGGCTGCACATTCTCTTTCTATCAGAACACCCTAGTTATGTGCATTCTATGCTGGCCGACTCTTTTTCAAGTAATTGATCACACCTAATTTTATGGAAAATCAGGTAGATTGGTGTCCCACTCGATTCTGTTTGCATGCTTGGGAAACAACAAGCCTTCGAATAGCTGTGGCAGAGACTAATGGATGTTGATAAACAGACCTTGTACTCACTAGCAAATAGGGCCTGCTCCCCTTTGGCGCGAGGAATATTGCCTGATTATGGGGTCCCAGCTGTCTTTTTTTGCATCTTAGATCCCCACAAGCTCCCAGAACTTTTATGTTTGCAAGATTTGGTATCTTGTTCACCACAGTCCTTTATGGCAGATTTTCATGGTCGCCTTATCACAAGAGACTCTGCTCATGTCGGGCTAGTGTGACCAAAATCCTATCCCATGTTCTGCTCTATTGTCATCTCTGTCTTGAGCAGATAAATTCTTTTTTTGTTGTTCAGTCACACAGTCGAGTCCGACTCTTCGCGACCCCATGGACAAGCTCCCGCCAGGCCTTTCTGTTGAGAAATTCTTTAATCGTATGCAAATTCACAGGTCACACTGAAAAGTGGCTGGTTTCTATCTGATAGTAACCCTCATATGACTATCCAAGTTGCTAGGTTTCTTCTAGCTGCTTTGAGGTTACAGGAATAGTTTGTAAACAACCCTGAATAATATCTCCGTTTACTCCTACTATTTACTGTGTCCTCTCCATTGGTTGTGCGTTTCAGTTATGTCATTCTTGGTCTTTGGTTTTTTTTCTCTGCCTCATTTTACCTTTACATGTTTGTAATTAATGCCTAATAAAGGTTTTTTGAATTCGAATTTGAGATTTTTTTAAAAATAATTGTGTCAGAGGGTTCCGCTTTCGCAAAAGAAAAAAAAAAGATTTGTCTGAAATCTTTGATGTAGTTCTCAGACATTCAAGAAGCCGTTCTCAGGAACGTGGGGAAGAGGCTGTTACCTGGTGACCGGAGTTTTGTTTGGCTGGTGGAACGGGAGAGAGGCAGGCTTTGCCGGAAGCGGTTCATTCTGTTGAACCCGATGGGCAGCTCAGCTTCAGACATGGTTTCCAAGGACTCGGCTGAAGCAAAGGAGAGTTTGGCTTGATCAGCCAAGCCAGGCTGGGAACCTTGATTGTGCCGGGAACTTCGGGTCTGGAAGGCAGAGAGAGAGAGAGAGATACATGTGGTTATGGAGACATCGGTATATCTTCCATCAATCAACAGTATGAAATGTGGGTGTTGAACATGTAATCTGTTCCCCAACACCTGGGGTATTTTTAGTCATTTTTTTCCTGATTACATACTCATTAAAAGACTTCACAGATCATGAAGCACAGCAACAGAAAAAGAGCCCCAAATATTTTAATGGAAAAACATAAAACACACACAAAAACTAAAACAAAGACATCTACCTTAATTTTTGGAAACAGACAGGAAGATTGGACATACAACTGCAAGCTTAACTAATTTAATTGGTAGGTTAACCAACTAATGGTTATCTGATGGGGTCAACTGTAATTGGTGAGGGCAAACTTCCATTGTTGGGTTTTCAAATTAATGGCACACTTGTTCAGTTTTTTTGGACAGTATTAGTTCTGGTGTGTTCCTCAAACAGGAACTGGACCAAAAATATTGAAGGTATTGAAGATGGCATTTTGCTGAACAATGAAGGATGTTTTCATTAAATTGTCCACTGGTCACATGCTCCCTTTGATATTTCAAAAGTGCATCCTATGCTGAGATTTTGGCACAGTGCAAATGTAAATCAAAGGAATGGTAACCCATTCATTAGAAGGCAGATGAATAACCCGATAAGTTTCTTTCTTCGTTGACCTAGGTGGAATGAACTTCAGCCTCATGGGTACAGCCCACCTTAGTTAACCTAATCAAGTATTGATTCACTCTGCTCTCATAGAAACCCAATGACAAAGATTATATATGAGGAACACACATACACTTCTTGGCAACCTGTTTCAGAACTCCATTATTCTTACAATTAGTCTGGATCCTCAGCCTAGTACACCTCATATCATCTCTTTCCCATTGCCCTAATCCTTGTAATTTCTGCACTGTTCTTTATATGTTTGCAGCCGTCATGCAGTCAAACAGCAAGCGTTTTAATGACTAGGGTTCCGCTGGGAGTGGGAGTTTGCCCGCTCTAGGGGCCCCTGACTGGCTGGCACAGATCCGGCCGCCAGGGGGAACTCCACCCCCAAAGTGCCTGAATCGGGCCGACATGCCCGACGCAATGACATCACCTGGGCACATCGTTGGGGGACGCTCTAGCGTTCAGGCTTAAAACTCTATGGTATGCAGAGCCTTCCCCCCCCCCAACTGGATGCCAGGAAGGGACCTGGCAACCCTATTAATGACTGTTGAAACAATGCTCCAACTTCACACATCAAGACAAAGGCTAGAGCAGTTCCTTGAGAACAGATCTTCCACCAAGGAAATAGAGTAGAATTCTGTCTCCACCTGACCTCCTTCTACAGGACTCAAGCCACCTTGCCTTGAGGTCGGGGCAGTGGCTCAGTGGTAGAGCATCTGCTTGGCATGCAGAAAGTCCCAGGTTCAATCCCTGGCACCTCCCATTGAAAGCACCAGGCAGCAGGTGATGTGAAAGACCTGAGACCCTGGAGAGCCACTGCCAAGTCTGAGTAGACAATCCTGACTTCAATGGACCAAGGCCCTGGTTCAGTGTAAGGCAGCTTCATGTCTTCAAGGCTACCGAGTGCCACCACAGACCCCAATAGA
The DNA here is from genome assembly GCF_001447785.1 of Gekko japonicus. Classification (NCBI taxonomy): domain Eukaryota; kingdom Metazoa; phylum Chordata; class Lepidosauria; order Squamata; family Gekkonidae; genus Gekko; species Gekko japonicus. The sequence goes on along the minus strand of NW_015167057.1, from coordinate 2,331,533 downwards.
AAAATACCCTCTGCACACCCCACACCACCTAAGACCAATAAGAATTCCTTATGAAAACAAGCTGCATGACTCAGTCAACTGCATGGACCCCCCTCCCCCCAGGAGATCAGGGCCCCTGGCATTTAGTCCTCCTAGTTCCACCCCTTTTGCAGCTCTGCTGGCTCATCAAATAGCAGGTGGGCACAGAGTGCCTAATGAGCCGATCTACTCAGGATTAGGTATCCCGGCAATGCCATTTCAAGCAGGTAGTTCTATTGGTGCAACAGTCCTCTGTGACTCCTGCAAAACATTGTGAAAAACATAGCAGAGGAACAGAGTACCTCTAAGGTCATGGCTATTAAATCAGCAAAAGTCTGCAGTGCAGCTATTTGTCCCAGAGAGGCGCTACCTAGGGAAAAAATAAAGTCTGCACTTTAATTAGGGAAGCCACCAAGGATGGAATGTGAATGGTGCAAGCCACTCTCTGGGAAACATACACCAGGCTTCAGTGTGCACAGAGGTGGATTTGTATTCCCGAAATCGGAGTAAGCATCGGTGGAAGGCTCGACGGTCCCTGGTACCAGCTTCCTCCTTCTCCATCAATAACAACATGAGAGGCAAAACTTGCAGACAAACAGTCACAGCATTGAGATAACCTTTGAAACTACATGAGGGTTGCCTATCCATTATGCCAGCAAAACAGCTCCTGGGAGACATAAAGGGGCCCGTTGTGATTCTGGAAGGGAAGCAGCACCGAGGTTTATGGCTGCAAAAATAATGCACATGGACTCCTGGCAGTAAAAGCAGTAATACGGCAAGAGTCCCATTTCGCACAAATGACTATATATCCTCCCCGTACAATGGGGCTGTTTGAATGGATGATCCTCGTGAGGTAACAGCACCGTTACACGCTAGTAAATAAAAACAGTGCGGCAGGTTGATAAAGATGTTACTTTCTTTGTCTGTGCTGGCCCCGTTTATACCGACCCATGGATGAAAATGGTAAACGTTAGGATTGCCCGGTCTTTTTGTCATGCTGGTGGCTTTGGTGGGGGGGGGGGGGGGGGGGGGGTTGGGGGCCATTCCAGGAGTGGGCGGGGAGTGACATCAGCCGAAGTGGCATCAGTGCATCAGCAACACACTCTGCTTTTTGGAGGAAACTGTATGGTATAAGCGGCCTCAAACCGTAGAGTTTTGCCGAAAAAGCAGAACGTCACCCCCCCTGACTTTGCCGACATGCTGATGTCACTTCCGGGTGACATTCAGCATGTCACGCACGACGTTGGGGTGGGGGGATTTTCCTCCCGCCGGCAGCAGGCAGGAGCTTGCAAAAGTGGAGGACCGCCCAGCCCCACCTGGGAAATAGTATCCCTTGTAAACGTTTCCCCAGAGTGTAGGAGGAGGAGGAAATTGGATTTCTATCCCACCCTTCACTACCCAAAGGAGTCTCAGAGCGACTTACAAACTCCTTTCCCTTCCCCTCCCCACAACAGACACCCTGTGAGGTAGGAGGGGCTGAGAGAAAGTGCTCTTTTTCAAGAAACGCCATCCCCCCGGGTGAGGTGTGGGAGGGCGGGGCCTGGAGCTCCCTGCTGGTGCCCGCTGGAGGTCGCCGCCAGCTGTGGGGAGGACACACTTCCGGTGATGTCAGGGGGTGTGGCATATGCTAATGAGTTATGCTAATGAGTCCCCCTAGCTCTTTTTCTACGAAATGACCCCTGGCGAAATCAAACCCAGTTCTCCCAGATTAGAGTCTGTGCACTTAACCACTACACCAAACTGGCTCTCACTCTTGAATAGTGCTCTTGAATGCAGGCGGATACAGGTGAATAGGGTTACTAACTTCAAGGCAGGCCTGGACTTCTCTCAGCATTAAAACAGGTCTCCAAATGACAGCGATCAGTTCCCTTGGAGGAAATGGCAGCTTTGGAGGGTGGTCTCTGGTATCATTGGGTTACCAGACCCAGGCTGGGAAATACCTGGAGATTTTGGGGGTGGAGCCTGGAGAGGGAGGGGGTTGGGGAGGGGAGGAGAGGGACCTCAGCGGAGTATAATGTCATAGAGTCCACCCTCCAATGCAAACATTTTCTCCAGGGAAACTGACCTTGGTTGTCTGGAGATCAATTGTAATAGCGGGAGATCTCCCGGAAGGTGGCAACCCTTGTCGAACCACCACTGAGTTCCTTCCTCTTCCCAACCTCTGTCCTCACCAGGGACTGCCCCAAATCTCCAGGAAGTTTCCAAGACAGTGATGGTAACTCCACAGGTGCAGGGTTGCATGTAGCACACTGGAAGGACTGGAACTTCTTCAGTGAAGTACACGAATACTGAGACAACTGAACTGCATCCTTAACCTCTCAACTGATAACTTTCCAGTTCTCTGTTCATGTAACCACAAGCCCTCCTAACAAGATGCTGGGGGGAAACTGAACTGTTGCTTCTCTTTTTTTCTTTTTCTTTTTGCATCAAGTTGCAGCCAACTTGTGGCAACCCTGTGAGGTTTTCAAGGCAAGAGACTAACAGAGGTGGTTTGCCATTGCCTGCCTCTGTGTCATGACCCTGGTATTCTTGGCGGTCTCCTATCCAAATACTGACTATGGCTGACATTGCATAGCTTCCAAGATCTGACAAGATTGGGCTAGCTTGGGCTATCCAGGTCAGGGCAGTGGCTTCTGCTTACAGCAGTTTATTCCAGTTTGCATCCAGTCAAATAATTGTACCAGACAAAGTACAGCACAGTTGCAATTTCAACTCGGAGTAGAAAAACTGGATTCACTTCTCCTGGAGGTCAAAGGCACTGCTCAAAAATACATTCCAGGCCGATCTTAAACTCTGCAGGTGTTATGCTCATGAGTACTGGGAGCAAGCAGTCCCCGCGATGTATTTGATATGTGCAGAATTGCTCGATATGTGGATTTTCCATGTCTGTTGCCCAATTCACACAATACAGCAATCCCATGTATCAGGGAATTCAGGGTTGCCAGGTGCCCCCTGGCCACAAGCAGAGGATGAGGGGGTAGGGTTATCAAATCCAGGTTGGGAAAATCCAGAAGATTTGGGCACGGAGCCTAGAACTCAGGGGGGTACAGTGCCATAGAACCCACCCTCCAAAGCATCCATTTTCTCCAGGGGAACTGATCTCTGTAGTCTGGAGATGAACTATAATCCTGGGGGATCCCCAGGTCCTACCTGGAGACTGGCATCCCTAAGGGAACTGCATTCGCCTGATACATGTGGTTGATGGTCTCCCTATTCTGCACGAATGTAATGTCTGCAAAGGGCTATAGGGGTTCGATATCCTGTCGGCCCCCGCATTTGTTTCACACATTATACATATGCTGCTTGGAGCTCAGAGCAGTTTATATGGGGCTCCCATAAAGTCCCCCCCCCCCACTTTCACAATCCAGGCACCAAACAGGCTAAAACCCTTGTGATTTTAACAATGAAACAGCAGTCTAGACTATAGAATCATTCTCTGAACCCCTGGTGTCCTTTTAAACATGGTAAATGATATAAGTACAGAGTGAATTAGAGACCCTGGAACAGCCTTTTGGAACACTGACTCCCTGAAAATTACAGGACTGTGTGCAAAGCCCTTGATACCTTTTTGTTTTGTTCCATGACAGATAAAAACAGATGCAGAACTTTAAGGAGGGGGAGAAAAGAAGGGGAAAGGGAGAAAAGAAGGTGAAATCACCAACATATCGCAATTTTATTGCACTGGCCTGGATGACACCAGTAGATAAACCAAACAACTGTATCCTTTTTAAAGCCTTACTATGAGATATGCGGTTTTAATTTGACTTCAGGGTTTTATGCATTGTCACCGGATAGGATTACTCAAAGCACAAAGTTGCCACCGAAGAGTGGCCACGTGCGTCACTGATCTTCCCAGAGGGGTAGCCGTGTTAGTCTGCAGGCGCAAAACAAAAGAGGAGTCCAGTGGCACCTTTGAGAATAACAAAATTTATTCCTTCGTAAATGTTTTGGTGCAAGGACTGAGAAATCCCTTTCTCGGGTTGCCACCCATTTAGCCTCAGATAGTGGGATCAAGTTAAGCAAGGCTTCTGAGAATGCAAATGGTTAAGTTCACGTGGGAGAAGGTGGACCTTAAGGTATGTTGATCCCAGGCTGTACAGGGCTTCAGTGGTCAATGCCACCACTTTGAATTGAGCCCAGAAGCAAACTGGAAGCCAAGGTAGATGGAACAAGACCGTAGTGACATGCCACCTCCAGGTGGTGGCTGGTGATCTCCGGCTATTACAACCAATCTCCAGGCGACACAGATCAGTTCACCTGGAGAAAAAAAGTCACTTTGGAAGGTGGACTCTATAGTAGGGTTACCGGATGTCCTCTTTTTAGAGGGCATGTCCTCTTTTTTCAGTGTCCATTTCTTTTAGTTTGGTGTAGTGGTTAAGTGTGCGGACTCTAATCTGGGAGAACCGGGTTTGATTCCCCACTCCTCCACTTGCACCTGCTGATGTGACCTTGGGTCAGTCACAAGCTCTGGCACAGCTGTCCTTGAAAAAGAGCAATTTGTGTCAGAGTTCTCTCAGCCCCACCCACCTCACAGGGTGTCTGTTGTGGGGAGGGGAAGGGAAAGGAGTTTGTAAGCCACTCTGAGACTCCAAGTGAAGGGCGGGGTATAAATCCAATCTCTTCTTCTTCATAAAAAACTGATGAAATTGTCCTCTTTTTGGGTTGGAAGGGTAGGAGAAATCCTAGTTAGTGGCCACTATCACAGCTTAAATAGTAGGGGTATTTAAATGAGATCTGTAAGAGTCATCACTTGTTGGAAGTAGTCAGTCGGGAAATACGTCCTCTTTTTTGCTTTTCAAAATATGGCAACCCTAGCACTATACCCACTGAAGTCCTTCCCGTTCCCAAACCTCACATTCCTCAGGCTCCACCCCCAAATATCCAGGTATTTCCCAACCTAGTGCTCCCTATGACCCACTCCAGTCAACACTCTGGCCACAGCATTCTGTACCAACTGCAGCTTCTGGGCAGTCTTCAAGGGCACCCCCACATAGAGCAAATAGCAGTAATCTAATCTAGATGCTACCAGGGCATGCACCACAGTGGCAAGATCTTTTCTGCTCACAAGTCAAAGCTGTTGAAAGGCATCCCTGGGCTGTGGCCACCACTGCCACCTATTTATCCAACAGGTCCTCTTGCTATCCTAAATGGCAACATCTGAACAGACATTTCAAACGCATCATAGGCTTGATTTGGCAGAGCAATCATTCTGCATTCAGAAAATGCAGTGTTTTGTGTTGCTCCATTTTATCTCTTTACCCTTCTCCCCCAAGACACAACAGAAGCTCTTTTTATGTTGACAAACACCTCCTGGGGTAAGCAAATTTCAGGGGGTGGAAAAGCCTCCATTTTGGGACCAAATTTCGAAAGAAGAGGAAGAAAAGAAATCAGTATTTGAAATGATAACAGCCATAATCACAGTTTACAGAAGGCATTAAATGGAAACTTTAATTAGCCTTCCTGTGGGGTGCCACAGAAGATGTTCTCTCCATAAATAATTTACTATCAAATTTACTATGAACCCCACCCCCCAAGTTGTTAGCAGCACAGTGTGTTTAAATTCTCTGTAAAGTAAAGGCTGTTTGATAGAAGTACAACTCCTTCCCTAGTATGTTGTACAGAATAAGGTTTTGAATCCTTGGACATGGATGGAAGCTTTCTGGGAAGCTTCATACATAGGGTTACCAGCTCTGGGTTGAGAAATACCTGGAGATTTTGGGGGTGGAGCTGAGGAGGTTAGAGTTTGGGGAGAGACTTCGATGCCATACAGTCTATCTTCCAAAGCAGCCATTTTATCCAGGTGAACTGGCCTATTTCACCTGGAGATCAGTTGTAATCCCAGGAGATCTCCAGCTACCACCTGGAGGTTGGCAACCATTTATCACACAATATACACCAAGTCAATAACATTCCAGGCTGGCACTTCAACTAGGGATGCCAGTCTCCAGGTGGGACCTGGGGATCCCCTGGTATTACAGGCCATCTCCAAACTTCAGAGATCAGCTCCCCTGGAGAAAATGAATGTTTTGGAGGTTGGACTCTTTGGCATTGTACCCCATTGAGGTCCATGTCTTCTGTAGGCTCCATCCCCAAATCTCCAGGAGTTTCCCAACCTGGATTTGGTCAACCTACCCCACATCCCCCGTGGCTAGGGAGGACTTGGCAACCCTAACTTCAACTCACAGGGTGGAGGTGAGAGTTTGTGCTCTTACCAGTGCCAGATAGGGGTTAGACTAGGGTATGGGAGATCCAGGTTAGAATCCCCACTCTGCCATGGAGTAGGGCTGCCAAATGCCCCCGGGGGCGGATTTCCCCCCCCCTTTCAAGCCCCGCTTTCTGCTCCCGTGGAATCGGGGCCCGGGGGAAACCCCACCCCCGTGTGCGCGTCACCCGGAAGTGACGTCGCACGCTGGTGGCGGGGCCATGCCATTTGAGGGGAAAACTCTTTGTTTTTCCCTCAAATGGCGTGGCCCCGCCCAAAGCGTGCGACATCACTTCCGGGTGACGAGCGCGCACGTTCCAGACGCCGGCCGGGAGCCCCCCGCTCCCGGCCAAAACATATTTGGCAACCCTACCATGGAGTCAGTTACCCTCTCTCCTCCTGGTCTACACAGAGTTGTTGGCATGAGGATAAAAAGGGAGAGGGGAAAATGATGGTGAGCTACTGGTAGGTAGAGATAAATTCATGTACCCAGTTTAGATGTTTATTAGAGCCAACTTGGTGTAGTGGCTCAGAGTGGTAGACTCTGACCTGGAGAACTGGGTTCAATCCCCCAGTCCTCCACATGAAACCAGCTGGGTGACCTTAGGCCAGCCACAGCCCTTTCAGAGCTCTCTCAGCCCCTAAAAACAAGTCTAGTTTGCCACTGCACAAAACTATGAGCTACAACTTACGGCCGCCAGACAATCTAAGGATCTCCTGGCTATCCTACACACAATGCCATAAGATATTTTTTTAAATTTAGATATTGATTAGGCCACCATTCCAAGTCACAGGACAGAGAAGCCGTTTCAGAGGGTAGCCGTGTTGGTCTATAGCGGAACAAGCTAGATTTGAGTCCAGGAGTACCTTACGAGGCCAAGAAGATTTTTCAGGGTATAAACTTTCAAAAGTCAAAGCTCCCTTTATCAGGTTGAGAAGCAAGTGTGCCCCACAACTTTCCTTCCCCACGACCCAAGAGTAACAGGTCGAAACATTTTCTGGATTCCTGGAAAATATCTCCTCACCAGACACCCGCGTGGGAGGCATAATATGATTGAACCTTGAGTAGCAGGTCGAAAGGGGCCTTTAGTAATGTGTAATGTCGGAGGAAGGTGCCCAATCTAAGGAGAGGCATTATAAACACACAAAGGCCTCCTTGTTTTCATCAGCGAAATGCTGAAAGGTACATTAATCCCTGGCTACTTGATCACTATCTAGCAAAACCTGAGGAGAAGTGACACACATCCTGGGTACTGCAGAAATTCTTGTGCAGAGCTGGGTCCCTCAGAGATTGCCGTGCTTATGGGCAGAAAATCAAACGCCCTCCCTACCTCAAAGAGTCACATGAGGCACAACTAGGGTTGCACGTCTTCAAGGAATGGCTGGAGATCTCCTGGGATTACAAATAATCTCCAGGAAACAGAATCAATTCAACCTGGAGAAAATGGCCATTTTGGAAGGTGGATTCTAGGGCTGCCAGACCCCTCGGTCCCAGTGGGTTTCCCCCCAATTTCTGGGGCTCTAGCCAGCCACTGGCCAGCTGGTTGGCGGGGGAGGCCCCACCCCCGAACAGTCTTGGTGATGTCACCTCAAAGTGATGTCATCACATCGGAGACGACAGGTGGGATAATGCTCTAGTTTTTGTGCAACTGCTTTTGAAGGCAAAAAAACCATAGAGTTTTGCCCAAAAACTACAGCGGCACCCCCTGACATCCCGGGTGCAATGATGTCACTTCCAGGTGATGTCATCGTGGCACACACGCAAAACGCACATGCCAAAAGATCCTGGGGGAGAGGCAGGATGCCCCCTGCCAGCAGCCAGGTAGGACCTGGCAAACCTAGTGGACTCTATGGCATTATATCCATCAAAGTCCCTCCCCTCTCTAAACCCCACCTTCTTCAGGCTCCACCCCCAAAATTTCCAGGTACTTCCCGATCTGGAGCTGGCAACCCACATGTGGATATCCTGTTCACTTCAGTGGAGGTTAGGGTTGCTGCCAGACCCCCAAGGGGAAGTAGAGGTCCCACGCTGCCAGGCCCTGCCCCCCAGCTGCCCATCAGCTGGCTGGCAGGGGGACTTACCACTTGAAAGAGAAAGGCCGAGTCCATGTTGCTGGCACTCCACAGGAAGTGACATCATCACACCAGCAACTTCTGGGTGACACTCTAGTATTTGGGCAAAACTTGATGGTAGAAGCTGGTTTGACCATGGAGTTTTTGCCCAAATATCGGACCGTTGCCTGGAAGTCACTGACATGATGATGTCACTTCTTATGTGACATGGGCAATATGGCCTGGGCCTTTCTCTTTCTCCTAGTTAAGTGCCCTCCATCCCCCGGTGCTTGCCAGGAGGGACCTGGAAACCCGAGTGGGCCTTGCACAACAGAGCTTTCTGGTGTCTTGGAGGAATCTGTTGCCTTTAATGATGCTTCAAATCCTCTGCTTGAAGCAGCCTTATTTGACTTCATGGCAGGTCACCTCTGCTACAGTGAGTAAATTATGGCAAAAATATAGGGTTGGGTCCATCTTGCCTTATTCCCCTCCTTATTACAGCATATGTTCTATATTTTGCAGCAGCAGCCACCACAGCACAAGGATCTTCACTGTGTGACTGAAGGTAAGCTGTTTTCTGACTGGCTCCGCCTCCCAGGGCAGCCATTTTGTGGCAGCCATTTTGCGGCTGCACCCACCACCCTGTATCAGAATTCAAAAGGTGTCCATGGGCTCAGAAAGGTTGCGTAGTCCTGATCTTACATCTTACAAATCATCTCCTCTGCTTTGATCCTTCAGAGAAAGGGTGAACTAAACTCCCACATCCATCTTCCTCTTTAGAGGGAAAAAAATCAAGATATTTAAATGCATGCTCTCCCCACAGGTATTTCATCTCCCATCATCAAGCCATTGTGCAGATTATCTCTTAAGCAGCTGTTTTCGAAATCAAAATGAAGTTTTGCCAGGCTATATCAGGCGAGCAATCTGGTCTTTCTTTTCTCCCTTCGTCTCCTGATAGCTTATTTCACGGAGAAAAGAAACAAAAAATTGATTGGGCCAAGAAGGGGAGGGGGAAGCTGATACAGCTATATTTTGACAATGGTATGAGATTCCCCCCCCCCAATAGCTGCCGTTGCTAAGCTTCCAACTCGGTTGCTAAGGGGTTTCGGGCATGTGAGAGTCGGAATGTCTGGGGTAGCTGACTCAAGGCACTTTTCTCAGATCAGGGGAGGTTAATCTTTCAGGGAAGTGACATTGTTCAATTTTCTGGAGTGCGACTTTGGAGGGGGGTCAGTGTTCGAGAGACCTAAGGCCCCGATCTGCTTTGTTATTCCCCACCCCCATTTCCAGGGCTTCAACCACAGAAGACACTTTCCCCCCTTGGATGTTATGAGGGGTCCTTCTCACATTACTTCAGTGATACAACAGATGCTTCTCTTTTGCAATCCTCCACGGCTTTGGTAAGCATCTGCATACCAGAATCATATGTAGGCTTGCCAATGTCCAGGTGGTGGCTGGAGATCTTCTGGGACTGCAACTGATCTCTAGGTGATAGGGATCAGTCCACCTAGAGAAAATGGCTGCTTTGGAAGGTGGACTGTATGGCATTATACCTCATTGAAGTCCCTCCCCACCCAAACCCCGCCCTCCTCAGCTCCACCCCCAAAATCTCCAGATATTCCTATTTCCCAACCCGGAGCTGGCTACCCTAATAGGGCTGCCAAGTCCCCCGGGGGGGGGGTGTCGGGGGTTTGCCCGCCCAAAGGGCCCCCAACCCAACATGCCCTGTGCGATGACATCACCCAGAAGTGACGTCATCACGTTGGGCACGTTGCTGGCTGACACTCTAGCAATCAGCCTGGAAACTCTATGGTACTATAGAGTTTCCAGGCTGATTGCTAGAGTGTCAGCCTGCAACATGCGCAACAAGTGCGCGCAAATCTCCCAGACCAGGAACAACTCTCCCCCGCTGCACAACGTAAATCTCTTGGCAACCCTATATCCTAATTTTATACATGCAGCCAGCCATGTGGGTGTCCCCTACCTAATCATCCTCTTTCTTCTTGGTGGACTGGAAAGAATTATGTGACTGGCGCTACTTGTGTCATTCGTGCATACATGAGTGGCTTCAATACCATGAGAAAGGTGCCATTGGACTCTAAATTTGTTCTAATCCAAGATTCCGGTTACTTATTGACTACACTAGAAAGTAGCAAGATACAATGAGCCAATATAGATAGCAGCTAACCATAAACAGTGTGGTTACTTGGGTCACTGTGTTACTACAAACATGGTGCATTCCCACTCTCTTGCCATGGTGGTTGCCAACCGCCAGGTGAGGGCTAGAGATCTTCTGGGATTACAAGCATTCTCCAGATGACAGAGATCAGTTCCCTTGGAGGAAACAGCTATTTTGGAGGTGGACCCTATGGTATTATACCCCCTGATGAGGTCTTTCCCCTTTCCAAGCCATGCCCTCCTCAGCCCCCCCCCAAAAATCTCTAGGTATTTCCCATGTGGGTGTTGGCAACCCTAGTTCTTATGCATAGTTTGGGTGGTGGTGTATTTTAAGCAAGCCATAAAGATTCACCACCACACTTCCCATGTGGCTGGATGATAATTTGTCTTAGTACCCAGGGCTGGGAAAGTGAGAAAGGAGTTCCCCTTGGTCCGCACAGCATCATGATTAGAGACTTTTTAAAAGAAAGGGTTTATCTTCCCTGCTTCCCTGCTTTGTATTTTCTTTTAATCAAATCACTAAGGGTTGATTATGTCATGGGAAAGATTACGATAGCAATTTTTGTGAGGTCATCCCCCCCCCCCGTCTTACTTGGAAGGTTGTTTTTGTTTAGTTTATCAAGAAACTCTGTTCCGATAGATCTTCGAAGTTGTGCTAACTTGTGTGTTTGGGCTGAGGGACTTGTGTGTGTGTGTGTGTGTGTACATACACATATAGTATGCACACAATTTTTTAGGAATTCTAATGTGTAAACAAACCATTTGGAGTTTTCCCTCCTCAGTTTTCTTTTCTTTCAAAGAGGTGGTGTACATGTGGGCCTCTGGGAGAGGGGGGGGAAATGGAAATCAACTTGAGTAAATTATGTATGCAAAAAAGTTATGCATGCAAAAAAGAGACCCTTTTTACTTATTCCATTCTTAAAATGGAAGGAACAGGATAACGCAGACGGGGTCTGGTCTACTCGAAAGGAGTTTGGCTGGCAATCTGTATTTTGACACATGTTAACTCCTTTTTGAAATTTCATACATTTCTTTATTCATGGTGTTTATTTTTCTGTGTGTCTACACACTTGTTATTGGAATACTGAATACTGTCTACAACTGTATGCTTGTCACACCTTTTCATATTATGGGTTTGGATGTAGGGGTGCCAACCTCCAGGTAGCACCTGGAGTCATCCCACTATTATAATTGATCTCCAGGTGACAGAGATCAGTTCCCCTGGAGAAAAGGGCTGCTTTGGAGGGTGGACTCTGTGGCATTGTACCCTGCTGAGGTCCCTCCCCTCCCCAGGCTTCACCCCCCAAAATCTTCAGGCATTTCCCAACCCAGAGTTGCCAACCCTTGGTCAGGTGGTGTTTCCAAGTTGTTGCTTACCATACAATCCTTTTCGATATATTTTATTGTACTTGGGAAGGCAGAGCAAACATCTCCACACCAAAGAACAGGGTTGCCAGGAGTATGCCTGAAACCCCCAAGAAGCTCTGGGGGCCAAGGCACGGAGGAAAAGACATCATCACTGCCTCGATGTCGCATCCTGCTAAACCTGGAAGTGAAACCCTGCAGCATCAGTGACATCTCCCACTGCTCTTTCTAGCAGCGGCAGGAGCTTGGAGGCAGCAGTGGGAGAGCACCCACCACAGCAGGTAAGTTGGCAACCCTACCCTGGCAACCGAATACGTCAGTAGCTAGGAGCAGAGCTGGAACAGCCCTAGAATATTACAAAACCAGCAGGGGTGATTTGCACTGCAAGATTTTGGCAAGAATCAAGCAAAATTTGCCTTATTTCTCATGTGGCAAACTGGCTGCCTGTATTCATTCAGTACTGGGAAGCATGCTGCAAACATAATTACACGGCAAATTTCAGGTGGGATCTAGCCAGCTGTTTCATTCAGTCCCTACTACATCCCCAGCCTTACATGGCTTTTGTCCATGTAGATCCCATGACCCCCAGCATAGCCTTTCTGGGTGGTCAAACAACTCTGAGTCGGGAAATACCCGGAGATTTGGGGGGTGGCGCCTGAGGAAGGTGGGGGTTGGGGAGGGGAGGGGACTCGGCAGGATACAATGCCATTCAGTCCAACCTTCAAAGCAGCCATTTTCTCCAGGGGAATTGATCTTGGTCGCCTGGAGATCAATTGTAATAGGGGTGTCTGCTTGCTTTGCATGGGTTTGTGGTATGGGCTTACCCTCAAATGGTATGGTAAAAGAAATGCTAATGTTTGTAAAAGGGAATGGTACCCAGGGTAGGAGCTGCAGTGGCTCATGTGGTTAAGATGCTGAACTGCAGGCTGGAAGTTCAGTAGTTCAGCAGCTCGAGACCCGAGTGCCGCATGACGGAGTGAGCTCCTGTCTCTGGCCCCAACTCCTGCCAACCTAGCCGTTCGAAAGCAAGAAATTGCAAGTAGATAGATAGGTACCGCTTTGGTGGGAAGGTAACAGTGTTCCATGTGCCTTGGCATTTAGTCATGCCGGCCACATGACCATGGAAACGTCTTCGGACAGCACTGGCTCTTCAGCTTGGAAACGGAGATGAGCACCGCAACTCTAGAGTTGGATTCGACTGGCTTTCGAGCAAGGTAAACCTTTACCTTTACCCAGTGTAGTAACTAATTGCTAAATATACTATGCACCTGGTATAGGACCCCAAAGGTATGAGAAGTCATGTCCATAGTATTAGAGGGTTTGCGAATCAGTCCCAGAAGCCCCTAAGGACATGGTCCAGAAGCAATAGTTGATGAAACTATTGCTATGATATCTGCCACCCTGCCCTGGATAGCCCCGGCTGGCCTGATCTCATCAGATCTTGGAAGCTAAGCAGGGTCAGCTCTGGCTAGCATTTGGATGGGAAAACTCCAAGGAATACCAGGGTTGTGACGCAAAGGCAGGAAATGGCAGACCACCTCTGAATGTCTCTTGCCTCAAAAACCCTACGAGGTCACCACAAGTCAGCTGTGACTTGATGGCACTTTTCCATCACCATAATATCTGCCAACTTTTTAAAAATCCAAAAAGAGGGAGTATTCTGTTCACCCTTTTGGGCTTTGAAACTCTCGCTCCCTCTCTTTGCTCTTAGGACTCAGTCCAGAAAACAAACAAACTGCAAAGCAGTCCTCCTTCATCTGCGAATATTTAATGTTTGACTGTGTTCAGATCAAAATTCTGAATTATGCTAAAAGCTTAGGAGGATGCTTTGCATTCCCATGCTTTAAGAATGAACGGATTTATGTCTTCCACTACTCCCCCCCTTTGCAAATTCTGTGCTAGGTTTTTCTGGCAAGAAGGTTTGCTGGCTGAACTCCGGATCAGAGGAATTTCCCTTGATTAATTTGCCAAGTCACCAGCAGCCTTGTAAAGAGTTCTGCTTTGATGTATTAGTTTGGCTTCAGCAAGGCTTATTAAGAGCAGACGCTTTGCAATCATCCTGAGTCGGGTTGTAAAGCATGCTCAGTGCGTCATTTTGCAGTGCACCTTACTGTACTGCATAAACTTGGGTCCCTCAGGCTAATTAGCAAAGACTTTTTGCCAAGTGACAGGCAGCTTCCAAAGGACCTGAGCAGTCACTGCTTTTGCTCCTGTACCAAACTCAGCTCTTGGACAATTGGTTGTACAACACTGGACACTTAAGATAGATTCAGGTGGGTATCCGTGTTGGCCTGAACCAGTGCACCTTTAAGACCAACCAAGTTTTATTCAAGGTATAAGCTTACAGTTAATTACACTCAACATTCCACAATTAAGGATACATCTGCCCATCAATATCCAAGTTTGACATATTTATTTCCTTCACTATTTTCCCCCCCGGAATTAAACCCAAACAAATGGTAAACACATACATTAAACTTGTTATTCCTGTTTGGTCCCTGAATCTGTTAAAACATCTTCATTATGCTGTATGCTAATTTGCTGCTCACCCTCTACCTATGCGTATGGACTGGTCATTTCCACTTCATTGTATCCGAAGAAGTATATGTACACACGAAAGCTTATACATTGAATAAAACTTGGTTGGTCTTAAAGGTGCCATTGGATTCAAACTTTGTTCTACTGGACACTTAAGTTTCTCATCAGGGGAGTGTGTCCTAAAGCCATGAGAAAATCAGGATAGACTTTAAGGTTGAAGTTTAACTACGGGCAAAATACATTCAGTTGCTCCTGTTCAGGCAACATGGTAACCACATGTATGGGGAAGATCTATGTGTGGTTGGAAGGCTCCTGGTATGTGAGACGGCAATGTCTGAAATGGCCATCTGATCCCAGAATATGAGCAAAATAGTATCTTGTGAGTATCCTTCCCTCTGAGGGATGTTGGCCTCCAGTTGGGACCTGGGGATCCCCTGGGATTACAACTCATCTCCAGACTACAGTGACCAGCTCTCCTGGGGAAAACGGCTGCTTTGGAGGGTGGACTCTATGGCATCGTAGTACCTAATGTTGCCAACCTCCAAGTGGTGGCTGGAGATCTCCTGCTATCACAGCTGATCTCCAGGTAACAGAGATCAGTTCACCTGGAGAAAATAGCCACTTTGGAAGGTGGATTCTAAGGCATTATACCCCATTGAAGTTTCTCCCGTCCCCAAACCCCGCCCTCCTCAGCTCCACCCCCAAAATCTCCAGGTATTTCCCAGCCTGGAGTTGACAACCCTAATTGTACCCCACTGAGGTCCTTGTCCTCCCCACATTCCAACCGCAAATCTCCAGGAGTTGGCCACCCTGAGCTGGCAACCCTACTCCCCATCCCCTGCCGGAGGCTAGGGGGGACCTGCATTAGTCCCACATAAACATGTGTGATTGGCAATTAGCATTGCCTTCTATACCGCCTATGCCCCTGCTGTTTTTGTTTTAGATATTAATTTCTAACATGCAAATATTTCTAGTATGCAAATATTCTCAGTCCCTGGCAAATGTGTCACTTGCAAAGAGGCCTGGCCAACCCATGCAAACCATTTACAGTTGTATAAACAGCCCTCTTATTTGCAGTGCCAATGTTGTCTCCACCTCTCTCTCTCTCTCTGTACCTCCGAGATCTGCCCCTTGCCTTGTCTGTCTGAAGAAAAGCAACAACACCAAAAGCTTGCTTACTTCAACGAGCCCAATAAAAGATTGTGTTCCTTGCACCTAGTATCCCCTACTATTTCACAAACTGTCCCATGAGTCAGGTCCCAGGGACAATTTCACAAACTGTCCCATGGGTTAGGAGATCAGAGTCTCTAGAGAGTCAAGCAGGCACAACCTTGCATACTTCAGGGGGCCTGATAAAAGATTCTGTTTCTTGCACCTTGGATCCCCTAGTATTTCGTGAATTGTCCCATGGGTCAGGTGTGTATTAGGCGATCAGAGCCGCATGAGAGTCAAGCTGGCAGCAGTGCCAATGATACGCTTGCAGAGTCATACCACGCCTTGTTCCCAAGAGAACTTCCTGGCTGTCTTTGATACCCCTGACATTCTTCCAAGGGGCTCGTGACTTTGACAGCTAAGCCTGGTGGCTGTTTATACCTGATGCGTGCCTTAAATAGAAATACAGATGCATCCCAACTACACTAGCAATACAGTGGCTGAGAATGGGGGTGGGGGTAGGGGGAGAGAAGGCAATGGGGAATCACAACTTGGAGCAATGGTGAATTCAACAATTCACATGATCCTATGAAGCTGCTTTATACTAAATCAGACCATTGGTCCATTAAGGTCAGTACTGTCTACTCAGACTGGCAGTGGTTCTCCAGGGTCTCCAGTTCTGTGTAGTGGTTAAGTGTGCGGACTAAAATCTGGGAGAACCGTGTTTGATTCCCCACTCCTCCCCTTGCAGCTGCTGGATGACCTTGGGAAAGCCATAGTTCTGACAAGAGCTGTCCTTGAAAGGGCAGTTCTTGAAAGAGCTCTCTCAGCCCCACCTACCTCATAGGGTGTCTGTTGTGGGGAGGGGAAGGGAAAGGAGTTTGTAAGCCGCTCTGAGGCTCCGAGTGAAGGGCGGGGTATAAATCCAATCCCCTCGTCCTCCTCCTCCTCCTGTAGAGGGCTTTCATGCCACCTGCTAACTGATCCTTAACTGGAGGTGCTGGGGATTGAACCTGGGACCTTCTGCATGCCAAGCAGACAGATGCTCTGCCACTAAGCCACAGCCCCCTCTCCAATTATTGGTGGGGGGAGCCCTTGGGTCGAAGCATCCCAAGCGGAAGATGCCTGGATTATTTTATAAGAAAAATTGCACTAAATGGTTTCATTATGCAAATGAAAGCCATTTTATGCAAAGGAGGTGCTTTGTTTTCCCTAACTGTGACACTTTGACTGCTGTTTAGCTCTTCAAAAAACAGCCTGAGTTTATTTTGTTTTTTTAAAAGGGAATAAATATGTACGGCACGATTCAGGCTAAAATAAGCCCTTTTGAGGCCCGTTGACTTCAATGGGAGATGTGAAGCTTAAGCATTCCGCATAGGAACCAAAAGGCAAGATTTGGCTGGATTATGCTCAAAAGGTTCAATACCAAATAAACTCACATTCTGTGCAAATGAATGAGAATGCAAATCAACAGATCCCAATCTGCATGGATTTTTTAAAATTTGCAGACCTCCAATTCTTGAGGTTCTGTAGAATTTAGGGGTTGGGGGGAGGGAGTTGTAAAATGCTGTAAGAGAATAAAGAGGAATGGGGAGATTATGGCCAATGGAGGATACAGATGGTTACGGGGAAATGGAAATGGAAAGACACAGAATCTCCACTAACATTCCGGTTGGATCTTCACTGTCTTATGTTCCAGCAATTCATATGTAGTTGATACTAATTTGTAGCTCACTCTCCACATATTAACATTCTGCTGGCCAGCTTCAAAGGACCTGAGCCATCCCACAGAGTGTTCCACAGGGGTATATCAGCCTCACTCCTTGGACACTCTTAGTTGTTGATAATAATTTGTTGTCAATAACACTGGGACTCAGTGAGTTGTTCAGCTATGAGCCCAACTGCCTCTTCCCATTGGAATTAG
>NW_015167057.1:2295937-2314067 GCF_001447785.1 Gekko japonicus | reverse complement strand
CTGCTTTTATATTTTCATGTTGTGTAAACGTTTATTCATTCAGCTTTACATCCGTTTC
Source organism: Gekko japonicus (assembly GCF_001447785.1). Taxonomy (NCBI): domain Eukaryota; kingdom Metazoa; phylum Chordata; class Lepidosauria; order Squamata; family Gekkonidae; genus Gekko; species Gekko japonicus. The sequence continues at coordinate 2,314,009 of NW_015167057.1, read as the reverse complement.
CTGATTTTCATTCTAAGAATGGAAACTATTAAAAAACAGCTGCAGAATTGCTTTGGGAGAGTGAGAGTTCATGACATCACAGGCACCAGCCAATCAGTGCTGGTCACAGCTGCCTCCTGCTGCTGCAAATTTGCTGGATTATTTTTTCTCTCCAGAGTTTGACCCTGGAATGGCATAGTTTATTTGAAATTAACACAGGCTGCATCCCCACATTGCTGGATATTGTACTCTCATTCATATAGCAATCAACTATAACTAGATTATCTACGGTCGCCAGTTCCCGGATAGGGGATCCCTTACCTCCGCCTCTTGTTTCTTGCCATCGCTCAGAAAGGCAGTGGGGAAAAAACATATAAATATGGCCATTGGGCCTAATGGCATGATGTCACTTCCAGGGAAAACATGAAAATGATGCCATACCTCTCTACGAATCAGTGGACACTCTATGGCAAAACCATAATGTTTCTGGCAATTCTTAGAGAGGTGTGATATCACTGCTGGGTTTCCCCTGAAAATGAGGTCATGCTGTCACTGATGGATGCCCCTACCCAGTCTCCTCCATGCAGAAGGTTCCAGGTTCAACCCACTGCATTTCCAGTTAAAAGGATAAGGCAGCAGGTAATGTGAAAAAACTCTATCCGAGACCCTAGAATAGGGTTGCCATTCCCCAGGTCCAGGCAGGGAATCCCGTTTTGGGGACTTCTGTTTTGGAGGTCTGGGGGAAACCCCACCCCCAAACAGCAACGTCACTGGGCAACGTCCTCAACACAATGATGTCACCTGGATGTGATGTCATCGCATCGGGGGATGTCGCAGGGCGATGCTCTGGTTTTTGGGCAAAACTCTATGGTTTGAGGGCAATTTTACCAATGGAGTTTTGCCCTCAAACCAGAGTGTCACTGTGCAACTCCCCAGCGTGATGATGTCGCTTCTGTGTGATGTCATTGCATCGCCGAGTCCCGCTCCACTCCCAGAAGGCTCCCTCTGTCCCCCCGCCAGGGCGTCGACAAGATCTGGCAACCCTTTTTTGGTGAGATGCTGCCTGTCCGAGCGGACGATACTAATCTTGACAGACCAGTGGTCTGGCTCAGTGGAAGGCAGATCCATGTGTGAAACAGGTTAGGATGAAACGTCAAAAGTCACCTAGTGAGCTTTGAACTGTGGTCTCCATGATCCCAACGCTCCAAGCACTGCACAATATTACCTCTGCATTTGGAGGCTAGAAATACCTTGACATTTTTAACACAGAAGTGGATGAAGATGGAATGGACATTAGGATGCCTCTGTTCTAGGAAGTGGTCGTTTACGAATTAGACACTGAGGAATACTATGTACCCGTACATGCCCAGAAAGAACCACCCTCAGAAGGTAGGTGGATACACAATGAATCTACCTAATATAATTTTACTTACAAGCAGATGAGGACAGCTTGTGCAAATCTGAGGCCTAGTTCATACATTCCAAAAGACTGAGGCTACAGACACCTGAGGGGGTAGAATGTACTGTACCACTTCAAAGTGCAGGTGCAAGACCAGAGGCCTAAAAAGACTTACTTTGTTTTATTTATTCACTTAGACAAGTTATATGCAACCTTTCCTGATGCCAGCTACAATGGCTCACAAATAGGCTTACCAGGTCACCCAATATAATAGGAGACCTCCTGAAGTTTGCCCGCTGCCCAGCTGCTACTCAGCAGGGCAGTGGGGGGGGGAAGAGTGAGGTCACTTCTAACATAAACCTGGAAGTGATATCACTGTGTAGGAATGATGCTATAGAATCCAAGAGTTTTAGGGGGGATCCTAGAGCGTCACACAGATGCAGTGACATCACTTCCTGGTTTACACTGGAAGTGACAAGACACTGTAGGCACAACTTCATTCCCTACTGCCTCCTCCCTTTCTTGCTGTTCTGAAACAGTAAGCACAGTACAATAAAATCTTTTAAAAAACAGAGAAGTATCGGTATTAAAACAAGCATAAAAAGAATCCCAGGGCACAAAAACACCATAAAACAACATCTGGTTCCGGTAGCCTAAAAAGCAGCCTGGTGGCAGTCTATAAAAACAGCTTACAAAGATGGAACGCTTCACTGAAAACCAGGGCATAAAAACAACATCAAAAACAAACATTGAACAGCCTAAAATAATACGCCTAAATCTGTTTTCAGGGTACAATAGAGTTGCCAGATCTGGATTGGGGAATAACCTGGAGTTCTTGGGGGTAAAGCCTCAGAAAGTCAGAAAGGGACTTCAGAAGCGCACAATGCCATAGACTCCACTCTCCAAAGCCGCCATTTTCCCCAGGGAAACTGATCTTGGTAGTCTGGAGAGGATTGTAATAGCAGGAGATTGTTGGTGGCAGGTGGTTTTTAGAAATATAAATAATTTCACATAAAAATCATTTAAATATATTAAAAATCAAGTCTGCACCTGGGCTGGGTTCACACACCCCAAAAACTGAGGTGTCTATGCCCTGCTGTGGTGTGGGGTCTGTGTAAACAGGAAAGAAAGGACTGCAAGGAGGGAAGGAAGCTTTTAGGACACAGCAAAGGAGGGAGGAATTCTTGACACAATTAAGCAATTCTCAGCTCCCTTCCAACAATCCCTTTATTGTGCCTGCTGAGAAACAACTTCATTATATCTGCCTGGTTAGATAAGACAGCTTCTCTGATCCTGCTTCCCCGTGTGCCTGTCTCCCCCTTCCCTACCCCCGCATCTCTGCACTGCCGGATCAGCTGATGCTACGTCTGCCAACTCTGCTGTGCCGTGAATATTTTGTTGCAGGAAGCATCAAAATCTGCAGGGGGAAGGAAGATGGAAGGGACTGTGTCAGGCGGCCAAGGAGCAGAGCCACCCCCAAATTCTTGCAGTGCGTGGAAGCTCCATCCCCACCACCCACCCTTTCTCCTCGGTTGCCAGGGCCCCCTCTGGCCACCGGCGGGGCATGGGGGGTAGGGTTGCTGGATCTAGGCTGGGAAACTCCTAGAGATTTGGGGGTGGACCCTTGGGAAGACAGGGGCCGCAGAGGGGTACAATGCCACAGAGTCCACCCTCTAAAGCATCCATTTTCTCCAGGAGAACTGATCTCTGTCATCTGGAGATGAGTTGCAATTCGGGGAGATCCCCAGGTCCCACCTGGAGGCTGGGTGTTGTGTATTAAGCAGCAATAAGATGGCCGCGGCAGCGCTAGCCTAGCCATGTGGTCAGATAAACCCTCCAACCTTCAGTCCTAAGGCAATGGCCACTTCGGATCCTAGGGCGCACCAATGGGTTCACCCGGATCCGAAAGTAGACCTATTGAGTTAACTTGTAAATAGAGCCAATGGGTGATGGGTGTGTGAGGGTCACACAAATAAGCCGGGTGTGGACCGGCCAAAAGCATCTCCACTGGCATCCCTACCTGGTTCTGCCTAAAAAGCCTAAAGCCCCGTTCACGTCTTACAGTAAACACATTTACATCCCATGTATGTGCGTACATCTGTCTGTAAGAAAGAGCCCACATGTGTTCACTTTACAAATGAAACCAAGGATCAGTAGCCGGACAAACATGCAGTTCAAATGTACACGCACTGAATCTAACATGAGGATTAACTTAATACATGTATGTATAAAGAAATATCAAGTGTACACTGCACACGGATTTTATGTGCCTTCACTGTAACTTGTGAAAAGGGCTTAACTCTTCTACAATTCCAGTAGTTTACGAGCAGCAAGACAGCCAGAAATTCAACATGTGATTTAAAAAAAACCAACAGTTTGTTGCATTATTACAGATAATCAACAGGTGATGTTTTGCCCGGCGTGGAGTTTACAGTGAAATCACTGCCCCTCCCTCAACCCACACACAACTGAGCACTGTGCGATTCCCATTGCCCATTCCTCAGTCAACAGCATTTGCTACAAACAAACAAACCCACAGAATCCACATTGTCAGTGAAATAAAAGTAACCATCAAGCAAAGTGATTTCTCCCCCCTCCATTTCATTTTAAACGTCGATCCAAGAGAGGTTCCTGGCTAATTTCCATCCTGTTGCATAGAATTAAAATGCAAATTGGACTCTGCACCAGCATCCCTGGGGATGGGATGCTGGGACTGTTCATGGTTTGAAGGCAACTGGCAGGAAGGAAACCGAGCTGATGACTTTTGGCAGGGGTAGCAGCTCAAGGAACAAAATCTGGACCAAAGTTGGCATGCTCCAGTTCCTGGCCCACAAAAGGACCACCCTCTCTAGCTGGCAAAACCTCTGCTACTACTCCACTTCCTTCAGTGCCCTTAGGCAGAAGAGGACTTCACTTCACCACACTCCTCTTTGTTATATGTCCCCTCTACTCAAATTTCCTTCACTCTCCCCAGACAGAGGTCTTACACCCTCACATGACTCAACGAGACCACCTTTGCCCTGCAAATTCCCTCATTCAAAACCAAACTTTTAATAACTGCCTTTGGAAAATCCAAAACAAGAGAGACAAGACCTCTTGCTTGGACCAGTTTGCTAGAAGCCAACTGTTTGCTAGAAGCCAACTTTCTATTTGCACCGAAACCTTCTGCAGGCAAAGCATCACAGATTCCAGAAACGTGTTTTCTCTTCTGGGCTTATTCTAAATGGCAAGCATTTCTGTGTAACTAAAAAAGCCTCCTAACAAAACGTTGTTAGTCTTTAAGGTGCTCCTGGACTCTTGCTCTTTTCTACTGCTACAGACGGACTAGTACGGATACCCACCTTGATGTAAAAAGCTTCCATTCATCATTTCTAAAAGCCCAAATAAACCAAAAATGGTGCTGTGAACACGGCAGCCAACATGTTGACGTAGAAATCCTTTCCACATAACAGCACCACACACAAGGCAGCCGTCCCTGTACCAGTCATGGTAAAAGAAACACAACTTTAAGTCACTTCAGAAAGTGACTTTATTATGAAGCATTTCAGCATGCCAAAAGCAGACATACAGTCGGCAGAGGGTTACAAGATCGGCAATGACCCCTCCCCATAACCCATAGCACTGCTCTAACACATTCCCATCTCCTCCATCGTTGACCTTAGAATCTTCTCCCGGAATCCCAATAATCATGGCAAAATCTGTTAGCAAGGAAGGCCTCTGACCATGCATTTGGAGGACATGCAGCCTGGCTCGTCCTGTACCGAAGGACAGGTGTCACACAAAGGGCTCCTGCGCTTCTCTACGAAGACACCGTCCTTCAGGAAAAAAACCACCTCCAAGAGGGATCTGGCCACAGCGAATTGTTTAGCCGCTGCTGTGGGCTTCTCAGACACTTCCTTCCCTTCACAGCCCGTTCCGTCAAATTTTGCTACGATAAGAGACTGGAATGCGTTCAAGGCAGCCGGAGGGCTGGCAGGGAAACGACCTCCTGCGAGGGTGGATAACGTCCCTTTGAAGGAGGTGCCAAGAAGTCAATCCTCACTGTTCCACCAGATACCTCCCAGAGAACTTTGCTGGCGGGATGATTACTGTATCTCCCTAGGACCAGAAGATCCCAGGGTCGGAGCAGAGGCAGCCAAAGCAGAGCTGACCCTCGGGCAACACGGGGGGGGGGGGTCAGCAGTCAGTTGACAAATGGAGAAAAACGAACCACCCTGGACTCTGGGACTCTCTGATCTGGATTAATCCAATGTAATCCTGCTTTAAAGACTGCCTCTAACTAAGTGGTTACCAACTGCTAACCCCTGGGAAAAATTTGCTCCCCCTGTTCCAGTTACTAGTAGGAAGGCAAAGAAGGGGGGGGGGGAGCTGGCAATGGAATTAGCTAGTTGCCATTGCCAGAAGAAGCTTACGACAACCGTTTGGATTTTTGGACGCAGGCAAAAAGTGGTTTGGTTTGGCGGGATGGAAATTTGCTTCTACCATCAGACTAGAGCTGCCAACCTCCGGGTGGTATGTAGAAACAACAGAGAGATCACAGGTAGGATGCGAACAAGTCAAGATGTACGCCTCTTACACACTTGTTGATGAAATACTACTCACTGCTATACAGCAGTCTAAATATATATTTTCATTATACATCATGGCTGTTTTCTTCATTGTTTGCAACCTCCAGGTGCTGGCTGGAGAACTCCTGGGATAACAACTGATCTCCAGGTGATACAGATCAGTTCAGCTGGAGAAAATGGCCACTTTGTAAGTTGGACTCTATGACATTATACTCTGCTGAGGTCCCTCCCCTCCCCAAACCCCACCCTTCCTCAAGCTCCACCCCCAAAATCTCCAGGTATTTCACAACCCAGAGCTGGCAACCCTACGTCAGACTAAAACAGACAGTATCCAAGTGAAATCTACCAACTCATATAGAAGAGGTAAATGCAAACAGAACTGGGATTCGCTAGAAAATATAGCCTTTTGGAATGTATTTAACATGTCCTTACAAGGAAGAACATAGAGCCCCTGTATCAAAACCCTATTTCATATGCTGTAAAAAAACGGCGTGTGGCAAAATTCTATCAAACTATCGCATATAGGGTGGTTAGCCTCCAGGTGAGGCCTAGAGATCTTCCGGAATTACAGACCACAGAGATTCAGTTCCCATGAGGCTAATGGCATTATACTCTGCTGAGGTCCCTCTCCAGGCTCCAGCCCCAAATCTCCAGGAATTTCCCAACCCAGAGCTGGCAACCCCAATTGCATGTATGTCTTAACTGGTGATGATATACAAAAGTGTATAGCGCTGTGTATAATAGATGTATGTTCAAGGTAAATTAGTTCTGAGCTTTTTCTTTTTCTATACTGTTATATAAACATTGGTATCAAATATCATCAAAAACAGGTTTCACCCAAACAAAACATCAAAGTGCAGGTTTACATTCTATACAAATATTCAGACAGCACCTTGCCAGTAAACCTGCACTTTGATGTTTTGCTTGGGTGAAACCTATTTTTGATGATATTTGATACCAATATTTATATAACAGTATAGAAAAAGAAAGAAAGAAAAAGCACAAAATTGATTTACCTTGAACATACATCTATTATACACAGTGCTACATACTTTTGTATATCTTCCTAACACTGTGGACCCTCAGTTTTTGTATTAACTGGTGATGAGGCAGAAGAAAAAGCTGCAAACCTTCAGAATAACATAAAAGTTTTTAAACAGTGACCCCAGAATTCCTAGCTCGGAAACCATTCTCTTTTGTAATGTGCCCCTGCTTCCAACTGTAGGCCAGTCCCCGGACCCATTTCTAACCAATTGCTTCTCATCAATACAGGAAACGGAACATCCAACCATATGGGGCCATATGGTATGTCTTTTTTGCTGAAGTGAGGACTGCTTTGTACAAGCAACTATCTCTCTATAACCAAGACTGCGTATATTTCTTACAAGCACAAAGATTGGTATGGAACACAAAATTCAGCACCCTGAACATCTCAGCTTTTCTTCTGATTTTAAGGAGTTTTTTCCAAAATAAGTCTTTATCCCTAAGGCCTGTACAGACAGGGCTGGAGAAACTGCAGGGCCTGTTGCCAACCTCCAGGTGGGGACTGGAGGTCTCCTGGTATTACAGTTGATCTCTAGATGATAATCAGTGTCCCTGGAGAAAATGACAGCTTTGGAAGGTGGAATCTATGGCATCTGATGGGGTCTCTCCCCTTCCCAAACCCAGGTTCCACTTCCAAAATCCACAGGTGTTTTCCAACCAAGATCCAGCAAACTAATGTTCAGATTTTGGGCTTTCCTGGAAGGACTGTGTAATAGGAAGCCAAAGTATGGGGCCCCAGAAAATGTTATCATGGTGGATACATCATTTATGGGGCCTTTCTGCATTCAGTCTTTACGTCCGATTTCCCTAGAATTCGAGGTGGTATGCCTTTGATTCAAATCATTTCCTTTCATTCTGCATATGTAATTATTCTTCGGCACTTTGTGCCAGAAGCTCAAGTCTCTGCAGATGATGCTTTCTGCATACTCATGGAAGAAAGCGTGTTTTGAGCCCTGACTGCTCTTATCTTTTGGAGAAGGAGTAGCCAAGGCACCAGCATGATACCCCTTCGATGCCCCGTGTTCTCTCTTCCTTTTCACAGAGCCCTGGCTGGTGGGAGGAATTCTTCCAGGAAAATTGGAATGACATTGCATGGATGAGGCAGTTCAGTGTTGACAGGGCAATGTTCGCTAACACTATATAACAGGAACAACCCAAGGAATAATATACAATTATCAATGCTTAGTATCAAATCAAAATGCAAACCATCAATCCACCTATCCGTTTTGTTTTGAGGGAAATATTTGTGAGCGAAGTATTTTTAGCTTAGAAGTGCTTCTTGAAAAACTGGTTTTCCCAGTAGCTCTCCCATCCTCCAAACCTTTGCGGACTCTAAGCAAATGTAAATGTTCAGCAATTGCCCATGAGGAAACCTGTTATCATGTAAATCGGCCGCCTGACATAGATCAAAGAGGCTGAAACAGGGGAGGGCATTGGGCGGCGCTTAAATATTCTCAGAAACAATTTTACTTTTAAAATAGTAGTATTGATTTCAAAACAGAGCAGAACAAAGGTTTGCAGCAAAAGCACTTTGGGGAAGTGCAGGGCAACAGTGTGCTGGATGCAGTCTAAGTGCTGATCCCCCTAAAACAAATGCAGAACCAAGAAGAAGCCCCGATACAAAGCAGCACCGAAGTGGGAGGGAATGCAGAACAAAAGACTGAGATGCATTCAGAAACCAAGGGAAAAGACAGGTGCAGAAAGGGCCTTTACCACTCAGATGCCTAGTAGGAGCTACAAATTAAATCTTGCCCCAGCAATGAGGGCTCGTCCTTTTTTAAAAATAGCTGTGCCAGTATTGCACTGATTGGAAAGCATCTGTGACATCAGCCTGAGACATGTCATCAATTCATCTCCTACCTGCTCCCTAATTAAAGGACAGGACTTTGGCACTGCTGTTTGCCTATTCCAGTAACTAGCTGAAGCAGAAGATGTTATATAAAATAATAGGGAAATGCATGCATGTTTGTATCTTTGTACCAGTTACAGAAATCCTTTTTTTCTAAGTATAAAGTCTGTTTTTTTTAATCAGTGAGAACACAGCCCTATGTACCATTCCCACTCCTCCTATGCACTTGCAAATAAACATTTTTCATGCAGACACCTTCATTACTTCTGAGTGATTTTTTTCCCCATGTGGCCATATGAGCCGGGAAAAGATCTTCATTCATGTTCGAGTAGATTTTAAAGTTTAGCAGCAACAATCACGGATCCTCCCCTGCCTGGGAAATTTTTCATGCCGACCCCACAGCTCCCGTGCTGTTCTACAAACTCTACCCCATCAAGCAACAAGCTGGACCTGAGACGCATATCAGTTTCATACTGTTAGGAGAGGACGTGGGAGGAGGAATCTCTGCAGCATGAAATGTTATCAAAGTGGAATTCTTTCCCTTGTGAATTCTTCGGGCAACTGGTTTCTTTGAAGTCATCTCATGTAGCAAATGCAAATCCCCACCAAAACACCAAAAGGAAAAAAATCCCCATTAGCAGCTGAGGTGAGCCTCTGAACCACCTGGGAGATGCAAAATGAATAAGCCTCATGATCATTACATATTTTCCCCAAGAGTTTCTCACATGGAGGCAGCCAGCAATCCAGTATATTTGTGCCTCTTCCAATACCAGAGTGTCAACATAGGCTTCCACAACTTCTTCCTTCGACTGCCTGTGGGTGGTTTGTACAGGGAGGGGATATTTTTCATTTAACTAGAGAATACATTCAGGTGGGGTAGCAGTGTTGGTCTGAAACAGCAGGACAAAGTTTGAGCCCAGTGGCACCTATAAGACCAACAAATAATAAATTGAATAAAACTTCATTGGTCTTAAAGCTGCCACCGGACTCAAACTTTGTTCTAGAGAATACCTGTGACATATGTTGGGTCGGGGTCATTTCCCCAAATTGTAAGAGCCATGGGGGGCACCTATTTGTCCTGATGTGGGAATTCATATGCAGTGACTCCAGCATGTGGAGTCCCAGCGCAGGGCAAACCCAGCCCCCTGAAAGCCATTTCAGCTTGCGAAAATGGCACAGGAAGGAAGGCTGAAGCCCCTCTTTCCCCCACACTGTGCTCCTGAGCCAATATGAGCTCCAGAACATTTGGGAATGTTAGTCACACTTACGTATGACTACGGCTCAGGTTGGAAGGGTCCCAATCCAAAATGTGTTGCATGTATCATCTAGTGTGGCCCCCAGATATTACAGTCATGCATGCCAGGAGCTTCCCAACTACATCTACTGGGAGCATGCATTACCCACAATCCTCCTGATATGCACAGTTTTATGTTGTGTGAACAGGAACAATGCACGCATTTACCATATGCACACAGTTTTGGTGCATGCAGCCTGACTGCTAGATTTTTCAAGGTTTGTGTTTACACATATTGAGCTAGTGAGCATGTGGTAAATACACTAACCAGCCCTGTTCACTTCACCACAATGACTATGCTTATTGGAAGATCATGGGTAGCATGCAGTGCTCATTATCAGTGTTCCCGCTAAGCTGCGCTAGAGGGCACTGACGCACCAATTCCTAGCCCTTAGCGCAGGAGATTTTAGATTCACACAGTTTTGGTGCATGCAGCCTGACTGCTAGATTTTTCAAGGTTTGTGTTTACACATATTGAGCTAGTGAGCATGTGGTAAATACACTAACCAGCCCTGTTCACTTCACCACAATGACTATGCTTATTGGAAGATCATGGGTAGCATGCAGTGCTCATTATCAGTGTTCCCGCTAAGCTGCGCTAGAGGGCACTGACGCACCAATTCCTAGCCCTTAGCGCAGGAGATTTTAGATTCAGCATGGAGTGACAGTCCGAGGCCAGGTCTACCCATCCCTTTCCACTATATTGGTAGACCTGTTCTGAGGCCAGGTCTACCAATATAGCGGACCAGGGTACGTAGACCTGCTCTCCAGCGGCCAGGTATACACCCCTTAGAATACAACAGCAGGTAGACCTGGTCTCCCGAGACCAGGTCTACCCCCTTAGTGGACTGAAGCACTTTTGGCTCATGGCCTGGCGCTTTTGGCTCGTGAAGGAGAATTTTCGCCCACAGCACTCCGCAGCTTAGAGAGAATACTGTGATAATAACATCTGAACAGGAATATGGTATTTTTCTATTTCACAGGCATTGCTTATTTAGGGGTTTTTCTCAACCTACAGGGATTTTGAGGCAACTAACAAATACCCCTTAAGTAAACTAAAAACAAGACATCCAGAAAACGTTTTAGATTAGCAATAAATTACTATTAGCAATAATACCCAGCATTCATACAAGAATAAATCCCTTTCTACAAAGAAGGAGAAAGGGAACTGGATAAATAGAAATGCTTTTAGCTGGTCTCTAAAGCTGTAAAGACTGGGCACTAGGTAGATATCCGTGAGGAGGGATTGTCCTGTCAAGATGCCAGCATGGAGAAGCCTCAGTCTCTCATAGTCACCCAACTCACTGCTGAAAGTGAACCAGGCCCCCGAAGATCAAAGCCACCATACAGGTTTTTAAGGGGTGATAAATTAGATTATTGAGGTTCCCAACCATTTACAGGTGAAGGCTGGATCTAGTGGTTCCTTTCCCCTAACTCTGGAACCTTCCACCAGTGGAACATGCCTCTTCCATTTGAGGAAACACCTTGCCCCAGAAAAAGGCTCTACGTAGGGGTTACCAGATGTCCTCTATTTAGAGGACATGTCTTCATATTTTGATGTCCATCCTCTTTTGGGCTCTTTTTTAAAAAAAAAAACTTGATGAAAATATCTTCTTTCTGGGTTAGCAAGTTAGGAATATTCCTAGTTAGTAGCAATGATCACAGCTTAAATAGTAGGGATATTTAAAATGAGATTTGTCATAGTGAACACTTGTTTGAAGTAGTCAGTCAGGAAACAAGTCCTCTTTTTTGCTTTTCAAAATATGGCAACCCTTCTCTACGGTGAATGGAATGGAATCTCTGGACCCATCCTTAGACCAGCTGGACCTGTAAGTCGAACCCCTGCTCAGCCTTTAAATTTAGTGACTAACCTTTGGCCAGTCTCAGGCTTCCTTACATCACGGGGTTGTTGAAAAGTTAAAAGTATGATTGAAACAATCTTCTGTGCCACTCTGACAACCATGAAGATAGGACATAGTGCAAATGTGAAAAATGGATAATGAATGGGAACATGGTAGATAGCGTACTGAAGTGAATGTATTCAAAATGGCTGCTGAGGGAAAACAAAGAAGGTGACATCAGTGGCCTTCTCTCTTCCTCCATCCCAATTGCCTTCTGAGGGAAGACTCCTCCTCTCTTTTGCTTTGCTCCACCTTTTTGCTTCAAAAACCTGGGAATTTGCGCCTCTTTATGGAAATACTTCACAGTGGCAAGTGGGCCAGTTCCCTGACTCCATGCTCGCCCATGCAGAGTCTGGTGCAGTGTGGCATCTGTGGGCCTGGAAATTTGCCCCCGTTGCCTTGGAAACCCCATTGCCAAGCCAGCAGGCATAACTCAGCAGATGTACCTTCACTGAACACCCTTGAGCGAGTCCACAACTGACACCAGGACACATCTGGAAAGAAGCCATCCACACTCTCTTGCTATTTATGGCAGACGATGCCCTCCCCTGGGCCACATCCTCCAGCTGTTGGATCTGCACAGCTGGCTGAGATGAAGCCTGCATCTGGTTATACTTGGTGGAAACCAATTCCAACTTCTGAGGAAGTTGGAACTTCACTGCCCTCCCTTTCTAGAGCAGTGAGAAACTTTCCTGCAATCTTTATACAGGGGACCCACACTTTTTGTTGCTCTGTCTGCACTGGAGTGGTCTGGGACTCACAACTGGTGAACTAGTAAGGAGCAGGATGGAAGTGGTCTGCTTTGGGCATCAGGTTCCACCAAGGCAGGAACACCGGCATTCTTCCAACCTAGGGTTGCCAACTCCCACTTGGGAAAAACCTGGAAATGTGGGGATGGAACCTGGGGAGGGCAGAGTTTGGAGAGGGGAGGGATTTTGCTGGGGTATATAATGCCATAGAGTCCACTCTCCAAAGCAGCCGTTTTCTCCGGGAAACTGATCTTTGTCATCTAGAGATCAATTCTAATCCCGGAGGTTAGGAACCCTACTCCAACCCCTCCATTCCTGCTCTGGGCTGCCCTCAAAAGGCAATGCAAATACTACAACTGGTTTGGAACGTGGCAGCTCAACTTCTGTCAGGGCCTAGCCAAGGGAAACACCTTTTCTGTTTCAAAACAGTGACAACGGCAGCTGGTTTGTGTCCGACTTCAACTCAAGGTGCAGGTTGAAAGCCCTTCACAATCTCTGACCCATACTAACTCTTCTTAGATATCCCTGAGAACCAACTGCGTTATGGTTGCTAATTTCTAGTTGTTCCCTTGCTTGAGGTGACTCAATGTTTGTTGATCTTTTTTTGAGCGGTTTGCAACCAAAAAGGGTACCAACTCAGGACTCCTGGGAGTAACTGCAATAACCCAAAGTGAACCCAAGCATTCCACCTGGGCATTCCCAGTATCCCAGACAGATTTCCAGGTGTTGCCACTAATGGGACTGCAGAAGCCAGAACGGCAATAGTGAGAATTGATACCAAGGGTAGCCCTGGTCAGTTTTGAATGTTGGGGTAGGAGCCAGACTCATGTTTGCTTTGAGGCCTGAAAAAGTCCTGCCCATCTGGAGCAATAAGATGCAACAAGGTGAACAGACTGTCTTGGGAAGTGGATTTGGGTGCCAGTAAAGATGCCAGAGCAGAAAGCTGGCAGATCTGACCCACAGTAGGCAACAGTAGGCAACCCTACTGAGACTGCACCGGCACAGCTTTCTTTCACTGCAACTGAGTTCATATAGGCGAATCCTCCGGAGGGTTGCATGCTACGTGGGGCTGCCACTTAGCATTTCCACTTCCAGCACTGAAGCAGGGATCTATCTATGCAATCCAGATCAAAGAGCAGAGAGCCAACCATACCACATGCTGCAGGGTAAAACATATGGATTGCATTTATTTACACTTATGCCCTGCCTTTCTCTCCAGTGGTGACCCAAAGTAGTTTATATCATTCTCCTCTCCTCCATCTTATGCTGTCCTCTTGCTTGCTACAAAGAGCTGCGGCTCAGAGGCAGAGAATCTGCTTTGCATGCGGAAGGCCCCTGGCTCAGTCCCCAGTATCTCTGAGTAAAAGGACCAGGTAGCACATGATATCAAGAGAATGATTAAAATGTGGAATTTGCTGCTAGAGGATGTCGTGATGGCCACAGGAATAAACAGCTTTAAAAGGGAACTAGATAGATTCATGGAGGGCAACTCTATCAATAGCTACTAGGGGAACCTCCATGTTTAGAGGCACTAAAGCTCTGAATCCCAGGGCCAGGAGGCAACTTCAGGGGAAGGCCTTGGCCTCTATGCCCTGTTGCTGGCCCTCCAGAGGAACTGGCTGGCCATTGTGTGAGAAGGAATGCTGGACTAGACGGACCACTGGTCTGATCCAGCAGGGCTCTCCTTATGTTCATATCAGGGGAAGGCCTTGGCCTCTATGTCCTGTTTCTGGCCCTCCATAGGAACTGGTTGGCCACTTTGTGAGACAGGATGCTGGACTAGACAGACCATTGGTCTGATCCTGCAGGGCTCTCCTTATGTTCTTATTAGGGGAAGGCCTCGGCCTCTACGCCCTGTTGTTGGCCTTTCAGAGGAACCAGTTGGCCACTCTGTGAGACAGGATACTGGACTAGACAGACCATTGGTCTGATCCAGCAGGGCTCTTCTTATGTTCTTATATGAAAGACTTCTGCTTGAGACCCTGAAGAGCTGCTGACAGTCAGAGTAGACAAATCTGACCTTGATCAACCAAATGGTTTGACAGTATGAGGAATTAGGAAAGAGCAAGAGCGCAGTAACACCTTAAAGACCAGGGCTATTTTTGGGCAGGAACGCACAGGAACGGAGTTCCGGCTGGCTCCCAAGTTGGCCACACCCAGCAGGAACTCATTAGCATAATAGGCCACACCCAACAGCAGGAACTCATTAAGATTGGCTACATTAGGGGTGTGTGGCCTAACATGCAAAGGAGTTCCTGCTACAAAAAAGCCCTGGGTTTTGACAACAAACAAGGTAAACAGAATAACAAGCAAAAGGTGGGTGTGGCTGGATAACCACACTTCTGGTAACATGGGGGTGTGGCCCAATGTGCTAATGAGCTGTGCTGTCAGGGGTGTGGCCTAATATGCTAATGAGTTTCTGCTGTTGGGTGTGGCCTACTATGCTAATGAGTTCCTGCTGGGCTTTTTCTACAAAAAGAGCCCTGTAAGACTAACAAAATATGTGGTAGGATATCAGCTTTCATGAATCACTGCTCACTTCTTCAGATTCAGGTACCTGAAGAAGAGAGCAGTGACTCACGAAAACTCCTACCCTGCCACATATTTTATTAGTCTTCAAGGTGCTACTGGACTCTTGCTCTTTTCTACTGCTACGGACAAACTAACATGGCTACCCATTTTGATCTTTCAGTATGAGGTATGTTTATGTGAGCCATGCTGAGAGAAACAGAAGGATGTCAAGTCAGCATTCATGAACCCTCCACCCCCAACCCTAACTCCTGGATGGAAACAGACCCCGGAGCAGTAAATTGACCAAATTGACTCAGTCAGTCCCCAATGCAATATAAACCATTGATTTTTATCTTACTTCACCCCTGATTTCCACCCTGGACTCGTCCTCCGTCTCAACCAGCTTGGTCTGCGGGTGGATTAGGGGTCTCTGTACTGAATTATTTCAAAACCTGTGCATCAGTTAGGGTAACAACTAATCCATTTGGTTGTTTGAAATGCTCGCTGTTTTGTCAGGATTATCCCGATTAACCCAGAATTAATCCCGATCTCGACGTTAACAGGATTAATGTTAAAATCGGATTAGCCAGTAAATTGCACCCCTTGGCTAACGAGAATGAAGAAACAGCCAAGAGGGGGAGGCAGGAGAGAGGTGGGCCTGGGAGATACATGCTGGACCACCCAGTATGGGAATAAACTGCTGACACTGGGAGAATTACACTCTCTTCAAAGTACAGGAACTTTTCATTTTGCCTGGCTACAGTCACTTACACACTTGCAGCCCTGGATTAACCATTAAGCAAAATAAGCACGTGCTTAAGGCACAAAGGGAAGGGGGGCAACACAGAGATAATATCACATCACATTTTGCCTTATAATCTTTGGGAGGAGGATTAAAATAGTTTTCAATAATTTTTTGTATTTGCATTTCCCCCTTATAACAATTTTATTAAAAATGCATTAAAAAGTGTTGAAAATTTGCATTTTTTTCTATTGTCCAAATAATTCACTTATATTGCTTACTGCTATTTAGTGTTAAATGAACAAAAAATTTAAAGATCATAGCCTGGGGGATGGCCTGGAAGAAATCTGAATTTTTAATCTCTTATTTCACCGTCAGCACTAATTGAGTCTTAATGTCTTGTCAGTGAGCAATGGAAGGGATGAGGGGCACCATTGTTTGGCTGTGCGTAGGGCATCAAATCTCCCTCATGGATCACTGCCTTGACGTGGCGAGGGGGCTTGCGTGGTTCAATGGGGTTGTGGGCTATGCCATAGAGAGCCACCCAGGACGGAGAGGCCACAGCAGAGAACTCAGACAAAACGTGATCCCCTGGAGAAGGAAATGGCAAACCCACTCCAGTATCTTTGCCAAGAAAACCTCATGGACAGTATCAAAAGGCTAAAAGATATGATGCCAGAAGATGAGCCCCTCAGGTCGGAAGGTGTCCAATATGCTACTGGGGAAGAGCAGAGGGCAGAAAGAGTGAAGCAGCTGGGCCAAAGCTGAAAGGACGCTCAGTTGTGGATGTGTCTGATGGTGAAAGGAAAGTCCGATGCTGCAAAGAACAATACTGTATAGCAACCTGGAATGTAAGATCTATGAATCAAGGTAAGCTTGATGTGGTCAAAAATGAGATGGCAAGATTGAACATCGATATCTTAGGAATCAGTGAACTAAAGTGGACAGGAATGGGCAAATTTAACTCAGAAGACTATTATATCTACTACTTGTCAGCAAGCTGCCATGGTGTTCTGTGTAACTTCTGGTTGTACATATGTGATCCCTGTCCCTGCCAGCTGGCCTATGTGTTTTCCCTGCTGTAATGCCAAAGTAAAACAACTGGAGGATGTGAGGGGGAGAGTATGCTTCGCTGCTAGCTTCTTACTTATCAAGCCTGCGAACTGCACCTGTGTTATGTCTACTGTTCGCCTGGTTCCCAGGACCTGAGCAAGCAACCGTTTTCTCCTGCCCGCCGGCGGGAACGTTATCCATTGGTTGTGTATCTAACTTGAATCCCTTTATCATGTCTGCCCTAACTGCTTGTACTCAGTTCTAACAAGGAACGTGTTTGAGTATCTTTCCAATGCTTTGAAATAAACTTTACTTTCTTTGAAACGTGGATTTATTCTCGATGCTTGGGGATCCAACACTACTGTGGCCAGGAATCTCGTAGAAAAAATGGTATGGCCTTTATAGTCAACAAGAGAGTGCAAAAGTCGGTACTGGGATACAATCTCAAAAATGACAGAATGATTTCTGTCCGATTCCAAGGCAAACCATTTAACATCACAGTAATCAAAGTCTATGCCCCAACTACTGATGTAGAAGAGGCTGAAGTGCAGGGAGAGGTGGCGCAGGCAGTAAATGGAACCTGCACTTCCATCTGGCTAAACAGCTTCGGCTGTTCGAGTCCCACCGTGGCCGGAGTGAGCTCCCGGCCCTATGTCCCAGCTCCCGCCCACCCAGCGGCTCGAAAGCCCGATAAAGGGCAATTAGACAAAACAAGTGGAGACCCGCAAGAAACTTGCGGAATGGTTATCCTGTTCCTCACACCTTTGCTTCCTCCTGTCTCCCTCTACCTCTCTCACACTCTTTTTCCCTTCTGCCCCCCCCTTTCTTTTTCTCCTCCAGCTATGGCATTATACTGATCTGTAGTTCCTTCCCTCCTCCAATCCCACCCTCCCCAGGCTCCACCCCACAAATGTCCAGGAATTTCCCAACCTGGAGTTGGCAACACAATTTCCTTCCCACCCAACAGCCAACCTACCTTTATC
>NW_015167057.1:2277440-2294858 GCF_001447785.1 Gekko japonicus | reverse complement strand
TTGGGAGGAAAGCGATGGCGAAGCTAAACAGCATGATAAAAAGTAGAGACATCACCCTGCCAACAAAAGTCCACATGGTCAAAGCAATGGTATTCCCAGTACTCATGTATGGCTGCGAGAGTTGGACTATAAGGAAGGCTGAGCACCGAAGAATAGATTCTTTTGAACTATGGGTTCTGGAGAAGACTCTTGAGAGTCCCTTGGACTGCAAGAAGATCAAATCAGTCAATCCTAAAAGAAATCAACCCTGACTATTCCCTGGAAGGCCAGGTAATGAAACTGAAGCTCGAATACTTTGGCCACCAAATGAGAAGGGAGCACTCACTGGAGAAGACCCTGATGCTGGGAAAGATTGAAGGTCAAAGAAGATGGGGACGGCAAAGGATGAGATGGTCAGACAGTGTCATAGATGCAACGAACACGAAATTGAGCAAACTTCAGAGGACAGCGGAAGACATGAAGGCCCGGTGTGATCTGGTCCATGGGGTCGCGAAGAGTCGGACTCGACTGTGCGACTGAACAACAACAACAACAACAGGGCATCAATTGGCTCAGTGTCATAGATGCAACGAACACGAAATTGAGCAAACTTCAGAGGACAGCGGAAGACATGAAGGCCCGGTGTGATCTGGTCCATGGGGTCGCGAAGAGTCGGACTCGACTGTGCGACTGAACAACAACAACAACAACAGGGCATCAATTGGCCTTAATACGACCTTGCTCGCATGAAGAAGAAGAAGAAGAAGAAGAAGAAGAAGAGGAGATTGGATTTATACCCTGCCCTTCACTACCCAAAGGTGTCTCAGAGCGGCTTACAAACTCCTTTCCCTCCCCCTCCCCACAACAGACACCCTGTGAGGTAGGTGAGGCTGAGAGAGCTCTTTTTTAAATAATCTATTTATTAGTTTTTTATTTTAAGTACATATACATATATCATGCATTTTCTATATTTTGAGTCCTTTATACATTATTTTTAATCCATAGTTTTACTTCTGACCATCTTTGCGTAACTACTTTCTCTTTAGTCCCACATACATGTGCTTGTAACCAGTCCATTTCTACTACTTCTAACAATTTGCACGGTATTTCTCCTTGGGAGGGTACTTTATCAGTCTTCCAGTATTTTGCTAATAGAATTCTTGAGATTGCAAGAGAATATACTGTTCACTACAAGTATAATTATTGTCTGATATTATATTCAATAGATACATTTCCAGGATTAAATTTACTTTTACATTCATAATTTCTTCAATTATATTTTGAACCATTTTCCAATACTTTTGCACTTTTTGGCATCTCCACCACAGATGGTAGAAGGTACCTACATTAGACTTACATTTCCAGCACGTATTCGATATATCCTTTTGACATTTTGAGATTTTATCTGGAGACCAGTACCATCTATGATGCATTTTATATACATTTTCTTTATAGGAGACTGCTCTTAAGATTTTCAGTTTTCCATACATTATATCCTAAGTCCTGCATCCAAGACACCATTGATGTTTTTACCGTTTCATCCAACATATTCTCCTCAAGTAGCCAATTATATAATTTCTGAATCACCTTATCATTCGATGATAACCAAATCTTATCTAATTCATTTCTACTTTCCTTGAACCCAATTTTTACATCTTTGTCATATCGTGATCTTAGTTGATTAATTTCCCACCAAGAGAGCCTAATATTATATTGATCTGTTAAAATCCCCGTCTTTCAGTTTCTTCTTTTTATCCAGTAAGATTTCATATTTTTCTCTGTGGATCTTTGTTATTAATGTAGGCCTCACAAATGCCTCTAATAGGGAAACCAAATAAAGAGTCTAGTTATTTTATCAAGTTCTTCGAAGTATTGTACTTTTTAAACTATAGGTATATTTTGTGCTAGAAATAAGAATCTTGGTAGGATATTCATTTTTAGTGTCGCTATCTTTCCCATCATTGGAATATGTAGATCTTTCCATTTAGACAGATCTTTTCTGATTTCTTCTAACAATTTATTATAATTGTCTTCCATTAGTGTACTACATTTATTGGATATAATTATACCTAAATATTTAATCTTTTTAACTATTTCCATATTAGTAAATGTTTGCATTTTTTGTAAAGTTTTTTGACAACAATTCTTGGCCAATAATTAATCTTATTTATATTTATCTTTAATCCCGCCATGTACCCGTATTCTTTGATCACTCCCAACAAGACTGGTATAGACTTAATAGGATTTTCTATAATGAATAACAGGTCGTCCGCAAATGCCTGCAATTTGTATTCTTCCCCCATTACTTTCAAACCTTTAATTAGACTATTCTCTCTCACTATATTATTAAGAGTTTCTAATGCGAATATAAAGAGTAAAGGGGACAGTGGACATCCTTGTCTAACTCCTTTTTGAATTTCTATGATTTGAGTTAATTCTCCATTTACTATAATCTGTGCATATTGTTTTCTATAAATTTCTAATATCATTTCTAAAAACCTGTCTCCGGGTTCCCATAGTCTTAATTTTTTTATCAAAAGTGTCCATGAGAGAATATCAAATGCTTTCTCAGTGTCTAAACACATTAACATCATTTGTTTCTCAGAATGTTGTTTGTAGTATTCTAAGACATTAATCACTGTTCGCAAGTTCGTTTTCATTTGCCTCTTAGGAAGAAATCCTGTTTGATCAGTGTGTATTTTTTGTACTCATATCTTTTTTAGTCTGGTAGCTAATATATTAGCATATATTTTGTAATCTGCATTTAGTAAGGATATTGGTCTATAGTTTTTGACCTCACCTCTTTCTGTGTTTGGTTTATGTATCAGAGTTATGACAGCTGAGTTCCATGTTTCAGGTATTTCCCCAGTCTCCCCTATCTGCTGTAACACGTCTTTGAACGGCAAACTAATCTGATCTTCAAGTATTTGATAGATCTCTGCCGAGATTCCATCCGGACCCGGGGCTTTCTTTTTTTTCTCCTGTTTTTTTAGTGCTTCTGTAACTTCATACATTGAGATAGGTTGATTCAGCATCTGCTTTTGCTCTTCATTGAATTTGTCTTTATTATGTTGGTCTAAATATTTTCCTATTTGATGTAGGTTTTGCACTTCCTGATGATATAACTTTTTTAAAAAACTTTCCACTATTTTCTGTATTTCAAGAGTGTCGTATGCAACTTCACCTTTTCATTTTTCAATTTGACTATAATTTTTTTATCTCTCTGTTTTCTAAGTTTATATGCCAACCATCTTGTTGGCTTGTTCACATTCTCAAAAAAATAGTGTTTAGTATATTCAATTTTCTTAGCAATTTCTTGGGTTAACATCACAATCATTTCATGTTGTAAAATCCTTATCTTTGTTGTTGTCGCTGCAGTTCCACTATATTTTTCATTTTATTTTCTTCATGTTTGATCTTATTACATATGTTTTCATAATTCTTTTTCCTTTGCTTATTTTTCCATGCTTCTTGATTAATGCAACACCCTCTCAGAAATGCCTTGGGCATCCCATACTATTCTAGTTGGCATATCTTGTTGGATATTTATTTTTAAAAATCCAGATGTCTCTTTCTTGATTTTTCCTAGAAAGTCATGATCTCTAAATAAACCTATATTAATCTACTTCTCTTATACTTTTCTTCTAAAGATACCATTATTGGGTTATGGTCTGCGAACGTTTTTGGTAATATTTCAATGTCTATTAACTCTTTAAACATTCTTAATGTTGCCCAAACCATATCAATCCTTGACCAAGATCTATGGCGTGACGAATACAATGTATAATCTTTATATTTTTTGTTCTCCATAATTCCAGCAAATTATATTCATTTGCAGTCTGTATAAATATTTTTGGAAGCATAGATCCGGATTTATTAGCTTTGCTTAAGCTTTTCCTATCTAACTCTGGGTCAAACACTCCATTGAAGTCTCCCAATATACAAATGTTTTCAAAGTCTTTCATTTTTAGTACTTCCTGTAGTTCTTTATAAAAGTTCTCCTGTTTTTGATTTGGTGCATAAATATTGACTAATAATATTTCTTTCCCTTTTCTACTTATAGTTGTTGCTACTATTCTTCCATCTTCTGAGGTATAGAACAGCTCTGCATGTATTTGTTCTTTGACATAAGTTACTACTTCTCTCTTTTTTTATATATATCAGCGGCAATGAATGCAGTTCCCAACTTTCTGTTAGATAAGTATTTAACATCTTCTCTTTTTATATGAGTCTCTTGGAGACAGACTATATCTGCTTTTAATTTACTTATTTGGTGAAATGTTCTCCTCCTTTTTTGGGGACTATTTAGGCCGTTGACATTAATTGAGAGTATTTTCATTCCCTTACTCATGTTTATTTCTATTACCTCTGTCTCTGGCTCTGTATTGGAATCTTATTAACATTTGTGATACTGTTGCCCGCCGTCCTTTTTTCCCTTTCTTTTTACCAGCTGCTCCCTGTTCTTTTTCTTTTCCATGTACCTCCCTTTGTTCTATCTGTCCGATTCCCCATGCATTCGAATAAATCCACGTTTGAAGAACAAAGTAGAGTTTATTATAAAGCGATGATAGATCAGAACACAAGCATTGTTAGGAATAACTGCAAACCCTCGAAGGGAACATAATAAAGGAACTTTGAACCAGGTGAGGACCAATGAGTCCACTTCCCGCTGGCGGGAAGACGGATAAAACGAGTGCCCAATTCCTTGGGAACACAACGGTTCTGCAACATAAACACTAGTTCAGTTCCCAGGCATGGTATACATAATAAGCCAAGCAATGCCATCACTCCATCCCACCTCCAGCTGGTTGACCTTGAGCAGTTCCGCAGATGTAGCAGCAACAGACAGTAAATACCTACACAGGAAAATACAAGGGGGATGGGCAGGGTGCAAAGTAACACAGAAATGAAGACAGCATCTCATGGCAGCTTGCTGACACTATCTCTTCCTCTTCTTCCTTACTTTCTTCTTCGTACTCATCTTCTCCTCTCTGCCAGCCCAGATCTTCTCCATAATTTTCAAGAAAGTTATCTACTTTAAAAGTTGAATCTATTTTGAATCGTTTCCCTTCGAGGTGAAATAGTACTCCTTCCGGTATTAACCATCTGAATGTAATGCCATTTTTCTTTAGTATATTTGTCAGAATTTGGTAATTAAATCTCCAGGGGATCTCTTTTAATATTCTGATTTCTGCATCTTGTACTATCACTTTTTTTCTTGGGCTGCTTTGAGGACTTTTTCACGTAGTTCTCTCTTATAAAATTTTACATGTACTTCCCGTGGTAGCTTATGTTTTTTTCCATACGATGAATTCCGTCTATATACTGATTCAATTTGGTTCATAACTTCCTCTTCAGTACCTATTTGTAACTGTTCCCCTAAGTTCCCTCTTTCAGATTTTTTTCCAAATTTTCTGGAATATTTTGGCATCGAATTATTACTGCCGCCTTATCCATCTCTAGATTAATCAGAGATTCTTCTATTTGTTCGGTTTTACTTTTCACCTCCTGCATATCCATATCCATCTCTCTTATTTTCCCTTTCATCCTTGCACTATTTGCTTTGATTTGGGTTATTTCTTGTTTATTTTCCATTAGTTGTTTCTTAATCTCCTCTGTCTCCACTTTAATTTGCTCAGTTATGGTTTGTACAGGTTCTAATTCTTTTTGAAGAAGTGAAGGCAGAATTTCTTCTACTGTTGATCTGACAGTTTACGCCACACTTTCCTGTATAAAAAGCTTTAGGTCCTTCAAGGTTAACTGTGAGACATTTGTGGCCCCTGTTTTTAGTTGACTCATTCCTCCTCCCAGCCCCGGGGAAGTTGCAGAACCTTTCCTAGAACCTGACGCCATTTAGAGTAACTTATCAGAGTATATTTCAATTTGATATGCAATGCGAGTGTTCTCCTTTACACACCTCTTTTCTCCCTTGAATTTAGCTTATTTCTTATTATATGCCCTGACCTTAGATGGGATATTATCACATGTATCTACTATCTAGTTTAATGTCTCTCTTTTTTCCTTTCCCCCTTCTTCTACATTCTTTACTAGCCTCCTTTGGGGTCCCCCCCCCGTTTACTCTCAGGTACCCCCTTACACCTTCTCTGTGTTTACAGTAACAATCCTTTAGTTAGCAATCTAGCAATGTATATTTCTAAATACCAGTAATAAAGTCCAGCCTTTGTTTCTTTCTCTTCTTTTAAGTGCCTATTTCCAGTTCCTCCAAGAATCTATTGTGTACTCTTCTGTCTTTCTGCTTACTCCGTGTTTCCCTGACTCAGTTCATTTGGCTTTTACTCCTACCATCTCGCTTTTTCCTTCTGCCCTTTCCTCCTGATCCTCCGGTGCTCCTTCACTGCCCGACTTCGGCATTACTCTCCTGTGCACCTCTCCATTCCACGCAGCACGTCCTTCCCACGCCATTATGCCCCGCCTCCTTTCCTTCGTTTCTCTGCTTCCCTAATGGCGTCTCATCGCCGCTTCGCTCCGCGGTTCCGGCACATTCAAAGGTAGAAATGAAAGGGGAGAAACAAAAAGATACGCTAAGTGTAGACCTTTCTACACTGCTGCAATCCTTTCCCCTTTGCTCTTTCCCAGATGAACTAATTCCCCCAAAATGCCTGTGCTTATCTTTTCTACAGCCGGTTTGGGGAAATCCACCCCCCTTTCTTTTTCTGTTCTACCTGAGCCTAATTACCATGCTTAATGATTACTAAGCTGTAACAGTATCCAACCCTCCCAAACCTCCAGTTACTATAAGATTTAGCTTTTACGTTTCATAGATATACTTAACTTCAGTTGCTTTTCTGTTGAATTTTTCTTCTTGCCTCTTGGGACTCTCTCGATTCGACTGGACCCCTCTTGTGCTCGGCGTGACTTACGTCTCGTCATAGCTCCGTATACTTTCTGCCTCAGGACAAGGCTGTATTGCAGCAGAGGAGGGTCGCCACCCCCACCCCCCGCCAGCAAAGTGCCCCTTGCTAGAAATCTCTCTCAGAGAGATTTCTTGGTGTTGAAAATCCCTTTAAAAAGTTATACGGAAAGGCTTTGTACGGAGAGCGAGCTCTCCCCACGTCTTCCCTCACTGAGCAGGCTGAGAGAGCTCTTGACAGAAACTGCTCTTTTTCAAGAACAGCTCTTATCAGAACATGTTATTTGGCCCAGCCTTGATGACATTGGGAAGAGGATTTTTCCTCCCCTTCCCCACAGCATATATTATACTGGTTTTCCTGGATTTTTCTGTGATTTGTTTTGCTGTGATATTTGGGAAAGTCCAGATCTTCCCTGTCCCACCCACATGGCAGCCATTTTCCTTTCTCCACACCCTACAACAGCCATTCCCCCACCTGTGCCACTGGGCGGAGGGGGCTTTTTGAGATGGTATATCAATGACTGGGGTTTTTTTTTTTTACAAAAACGTTGGGAAAAGCCCCACCTGAGACTGTGTGGGGAGGGTTCATGTGGAAGGGCTGCCACAGGAACTGAGGCAGGGAGAATGTAGGGAACCCTGTCATTTTTTTTTGATAGCCATTCTGCTGCCTCAGCAGTCACAGTGATGACCGGACCTTCCACAGGAAAGCATTGCCATGTGGAAAAGGTCGAATCTATGCACAGTACAGCTCTATACAGGTGCATGGAGCTGTACAGAAGTGCCTGGATAGATTATACCACCATGTCTCTGTGGTAATACTCCCTCCTCCCCTCGAAGACATTTCAGCCTCTTGATTTCTCTACACGTTTCAAGGAGTGGATAAGAGCTGCTTCACTCACAAGAGCGAACAGAGAAAGAGAGAGACTTTCTTTCCTGCTCTCCCGCTCTCATAATACTAGAACTCAGGGTCACCCAAAGAGATCAACTGGCAGCACATTCAGGATTGACAAAAGGAAGGACTTTTTCACGCAAGTCCTATTGAGCATCTGGAATTCATTATCACAAGAGGTAGGGATGGCCTTAGACAGTGTTTAAAAAGGAGGAGGCAAATTCGTGGAGTAGAGGTCTATTCATGGATTTTAGCCAAGCAGCAAATGAAACCTTTACGTTCAAAGGCAGCATACACAATACACGTGTGCGTGTGTGTTTGTGTGTGTTTAAGAGGACTACAGGTAGCATGAGAGCAGCGTCGCTTCTCATTATATACAGACACAGAATTTCTTTTTGTCAAACAAGTTTTCCGGGGGTTCACGGTAGTTCCAAAACCTGACAGACCTGTTCCCCTGATGACAGAGTGGGATGAGAGTGTACACTTCACTGCAAGTGAAAGAACAAATGCTTAAATGGGCAGTAAATGTTAACACTGAGATTTCTATGGACTCTTGGGAATATCTGTGGAAGAACTCGATTAAGATTTCGACCTGTACTAATGTGAAAGAGAACTGTTATAAAATGATGTACAGGTGGTATATGACACCAAAGAAAATAGCCAACATGAGTCAAAATCTTTCCAACAAGTGTTGGAAATGTAGAAAACATGAAGGTTCATTTTACCATATGTGGTGGACATGCGAAAAAGCTGTGGACTTTTGGACCAGGGTCCACAGCGAAATGCAAAAGATTCTGAAATGTTCCTTTAAGAAAGCGCCAGAAATTCTGCTCTTAGGACTTAAAATGGAAGAACTGAATATCACAAAAAGAACTCTATTTTGGTATTTGATTACAACGGCGAGACTACTCTATGCACAATGTTGGAAACAAGAAAGAATTTCAGAGTTAGAAGAATGGATACAAAAAACTTTGTTTATGGCGGAGATGGACAAAATTACAAAAAAATTGAATAACAAAGAAGATCAGGAATTCTATGAAGAGTGGAGAGACTTTAAGGTTTACCTAGAAAAGAACTGGGATGTGAAACATAACTTACTATATTTGGAACAATATTGAAGTTAGAATAGGATGTTATCTTAAGTTGTGCTGGAGTGACGAAGGGGGAAGCATTGCGGGAAGCCTGGGGGAGGGAGAGAGTAAATTGGGGATATTGATATGGGGTTAATATTAACTTGAACTGATGATATGTCAATATTTTCATGAAAATAAAATTGTGTTCAAAAAAAAAAAGAGAGAGTGTACACTTCATGGCTGCATCTGCACAATGAGGATTCTCAGGACCAAACTACACACGATGGTGTCCTCATGGCTGCCATGGGGAAGCTGTTGCCACTGTAAGGTGATTAAAAAATCCTGCAAGGTTCTGGGCCCACAGTGTTACACACACACACACACACACACCCCAGTGCCTTATCATGTGCCAAACTGGCCACACACACCCCACAGCTGTTCAGCACTTGAAAAAGTTGGGGGGGAGGAAGAGAAGTGCTGCACCGTGGGGCCAATTAGGATGCTACCACGTCTAGTTTGGTCATCGATCAGTGGTGTCCCTGGGGTGACTACAAGTACACTATCGCATCTAGTTTGGACCTCCGTTGGGGCAGACTGACCGTTAAGGCCATCTGAAAAGTCATGGTGGGCTGATAGCCTGGAGGGCCCTCCCTCCCACTTGCCCAAGCGAGGCAAGGTTTGCCTCATGTATGACAGCCATGTGAGATGGCGGCCCACATTTTGTGCAAGGTAAGTGGGCAGAACCTTGACTTGGACAGCCCAGGCTAACCCAATCCTGTCAGATTTTAGAAGCTAAGAACGGTTGGGCCTGGTTACTATTTGGATGGAAGCAGGGGTGCGCACAGGAGCGGAGCTCCGGCAGTAAGGAGCCCAGGGGGCGGGCACATGCAACAAGCCCCGCCCCCTGCTCCCAGAAGCCCTCAGTTGGGCCACAAGGCGCAAGAAGCAGCTAGGTAAGTTGCAGAGGGCCCCCCCAGCCCGCCTTCAGGTACAAGCTCTCCCTCCTCTGTGAGGGCAGATCTGCACGTTTCCCCCCCCCCCCCCCCCACCAACCCACCCCAAAACACCCGCTCGCCCTCAAATAGGTACAAGCTCTCCCTCCTCTGTGCGGACAGATCTGCGCGTTCCCCCACCCATAGCTAGCAATCCAAAACAGTCCCGTGGCACCTTTAAGACCAAGTTTTATTCAGGTACAAGCTCTCCCTCCTCTGCGAGGACAGATCTGCATGTTCCCTCCCCCCCAATAGCTAGCAATCCAAAACAGTCCAGTGGAGCCTGAGCGGTGGGTGTTGCCTTCTGACACACTTCCGGTGATGTCAGGGGGTGTGGTATATGCAAATAAGTTATGCTAATGAGTTCCTGCACCTCTTTTTCTATGAAATGAGCCTTGGATGGAAGACAACCAAGGAATACCAGGGGTTGCTACATGAAGGCAGGCAATGGCAAACCATCCCTGAACGTCTCTTGCCTTGAAAACCCTACGGGGTCATCATAAGTCAGCTATGACTTGATGGCAAAAAAAAAAAGTGGGCAGAAGTTGCCATGAGCTGGCAGCCCCCACCTTAAGCCAGGTGTACAGGATGTAGTGGCCCCTACCCTGCACAGGTGGGTGGGCAAACTGGTGGACCTTGCCCTGTGCAAGGCAAGTGTGAGCTGCCGCCACAAGGCAACAGTCAAGGCCCTGCATGAGGCAGGTGGGACCTACTGGCCCCTACCCAACATGAGATAGGAGGGCACAGCCAGTGGCCTTCAAGTTCCATCTGCTCTTCCTTCCTCCCGGCCTCCATCACAGGGGTGGGGCTGGGGCTGATTTGGCCCTCCAGTGGACTCCCGTCCCCCGTTTTGCATTCACTGGCACTTCAAATGCAGAGGCATTCACACTGGCAATAGTCCACAAGGGAGACTTCCGCACAGTTTCCTCCATCAGCCACCATTTCCCCTGCTTCCCCACCAGAGAGCTTTTTTTAAAAAAAAAAAACGAGTTCTTGCTATAGCACTATATTGTTGTAACGCTATATCAATCAGTGTTCCCTCTAAGCTGAGTTAGTGTGAGCTAGCTCACAGTTTTTTAGCCTCCGGCTCACACACTTTTGCCTTAGCTCAGGAAGGATGACTCAAGAGCAAACTAATTTAAGCAGTAGCCAAATCACCTGCTCACACAGGTGAGACCTCTGAAAATGAGCCTTTTCGATTCAGATGGTGTCTCACTGCATTTGGACTGTGTTCCTTCTGAAAAGATTGTACTACAGCAGGTCTGAGAAACAGTGTTCCAAAGGATGGAGAAAACTTGGAAAGTGGACAATTAGAGGACGATGCCATGTGGATGCACCAAACAACAGTGGAGAAAATTGTCGGTGTGGAAGCAGCCCATGATGAGCAGTAGTCCCTCTTTCAAACAGAATGGAAATCTCTGTGTGTGGGGGGGGGGAAACCTGTCTGTCAGGTTATCAGTATGTCTGTGAGCTTTTCAGAAGCATGTAACTTACTGATCCCTGTCGGAGACATTGAGGTGGGCTTGATGGATCCTCAACCTGTTCCAGCGTTGGCAGGTTTTACATTCTTTCTATGCAACTGAAAACACCCTGCATGCACTGAGCTGTTTGGAGACTGCCCGTGTGTCTTTTCTGGCATGTGTCGGGAACCCCTTCCCAATTGTGCCATGTACATGTACTGACTGGGCATGTAGCACAGTGGAAAATATCATGTATGACGCAGTCCTTGGAAAGAATTGGCACCTAGGGTTTCCAGCCTTCAGGTGCTGCCGGGAGATTTCCCACTATTACAATGATCCCCAGGTGAGAGAGATCAGTTCCCCTGAAGAAAATGGCTGCTTTGGAGGGTGGACTCTATGGCATTATACCCCGCTGAGGTCCCTCCCCTCCCCAAATCCTGCCCTCCTCAGGCTCCACCCCCAAAATCTCCAGGTATTTCCCAACCCAGAGCTGGCAACCCTATGTAGTCTAAAGATCTCCTGGAATTAAAGCTGATCACAAGACTACAGAAATCAGTTCCCCTGGAGAATGGCTGCTTTGGAGGGTGGACTCTATAGCAGGGGTGTCAAACATAAGGCCCGGGGGCCGGAACAACCCTGTCACAGGCTCTTATGGGGCCCGTGAGCAACTAGTGCAGGGGAGGGAACAGGAGACTGCTCGGGGAGGGAGAGTGGGCAGAGTCACTCTGATTGTGGCTTCAGCATAGCAGAACAACCTCGTCTGGAGTAGTCATGCAGCATGGGAACATCTGCCCAGTGCTGCACCGCTGGCTCTCCAGTCCACCCATGTGGATTTTCCTTTGTACCCCCCCTTCCAGTTCATGAGGCCTTGCAGTGAAGATACACCAACTTGGAGCTTACCAGCTGCTGTCCTTTTACAGTTTTTATCCCCGGTACCTGGGATTACATTTTATGATACACGTCGCCTGGCCCGATAAAGTGACATTTACATCAGATCTGGCCCTCGTAACAAATGAGTTTGACACCTCTATAGCATTGTACCCTGCTGAGGTCCATCCTCTCCCCAAACTCCACCCCCCAAAACATATATATATATATCTCCAGGTCTTTCACAGCCCAGAGCTGGCAACCCTAGGCTACACACAATCTTTTAATACCTGTATTTTATTTACAGCCTGCTTATGATTGTTTGTGCCGTGGGTTTTATTCCCTGCTGGTTTTAAATGCATATTTTGGGATTGTCTTACTGCTGAGAGATGAGTTTGCTGAATTGCTTTTAAATTGCTTTATTTATGCACCGGTGCGAAATTCTGCACCTTTCGATTGTCATATTCTCCTTCAGTTAGCTGCTGTGAGCAGATATCTGGAGAGGTGCAATATGAGGGTTGCCACCAGTAGGCTCACCAAGCCTGGATTATCTTCCAGAATTACAAAAGGCATCTCCAGATGACATAAAATCAGTTCCCCTGGAGAAAAGGCCTCCTTGGAAGGTGGATTCTATGACATTATATCCGAAAGAGATTCCTCTTGGAAAGCCAGTTTGGTTTAGTGGACAGAACTTTTCCTTATTCAAGGCTGAGCCATGGCCTCGACAGCAGTTCACAAAGCCAAAGCTTGGCTTGGATTAAGCGCCAGCCACCAGGCTACGCAAAATGTAACTTTCCCTTCCTCAATTTGGAAGGAAAATTCCACAATAGCTGCCATGGCGGCAGCACAGAAGGCACAGATGTTGTTCAAAGCTGCCGGCAAGCCCGGCCTGGGATTGCTGGCTGTCTTTTGGCAGAGTATGAGAGTCGCTAAGCCTGCCTGATATTTGCCTGACTCATCAGAGCAAACATCTCTGACGCAGACAGTGCCGATTCGGCTGCAAACAGACAGACACGCAAGGGTGGGAAAAGAAGCTGCCTCCTCCGAGCCCTTGGCCCTCTCACGCTTCACACCCATTGAATGTCCTTTGGTGCAGAAACGCTACCGATGAACAGGCCAAATTAACAAACACAGAAAATGTTCCGGGCTGGGGCCAACTCAAGACACGTCGGTATTTGAGACGAGAAATCCAGGTGGCATCTCTCTTTTTTCGCTGTCTGATATCCATTGTTTTGTCTGTTTTTAAAATATATTTATCAAATTTATATCCTGCTCACTCTCTCCCAAACAGGACTCGAGGTGGCTAACAGCATACAAAATACACCCGATTAAAACAACACAAAAGATACCATAAATAAACTTTTAAAAATCTATCCCCATTAAAATCTATCCACTATCATGCAGGGTAGGAGGACACGCAGATGGTGAAGATGCAGCTGAAGCATACCAGCTGCCTGGTGGATCACGATCACCTAAAAGCCGCCTGAAAAAGAGTAGCCTTGCATACCCTGTGGAACCTAGGGAGGTCCTGCAAGGCACGCACCTCTCCAGGTAGCTGGTTTCCACAGGACAGGGGCCACTACTGAGAAGGCCCTCACCCTTGTTGACACAAAGCAGACAGCTTGTGGACCAGGGACCTTCAATAAATGCTGAGATGAAGATGTTCACTGATCCTCTAAGGAAATCAAGGAACATGGTTCCCCTGCCTTTCCTAAACTTTATCCTCACAATGACCCTGTGAGGTAGGGTTCCCATCCCCATGATGGGGGTGGGGGTTCCCCTGATTTTGGGGCCTCTAATCCAACACCAGCCAGTTGGCTGGTGGAGAAGCCCCTCCCCTGAAGAGCCCATCCTGCCCAACGTGCTCAGTGCAATGACATCATCTGAAGGTGATGTCATCACACGGGGGACGCTCTAGCATTTGGGCAAAAATTCTATGGTGACCAGAGAGTTTTTTGCCCAAATGCTAGAGTGTCCCACCCGTTGTGCCCAGCATGATGACATCACCTCTGGGTGACATCATCACGGCACGCAGGCTTTGTGCATGCATCAGAAGACTCCAAGAGCAAGACTGGACACCCCCCCCCCCTGCCAGCAGCCAGGTAAAACCTGGCAACCCTATGCATCTGAGAGAGAGAGAGACTGGCCCAATATGCTTTGTGGCTGAGTGCAGACTGGTCTAGGACTGTAGGCAAAGCAGAGGTGAGAGGCCTCCTTTTGACCAGTGAGAGGATTGTGGGACAGAGGCTGCAGTGAGAAGGGGACCTGGGTGAGAATGGGGAGAAAAGCTGATCCAGAAGGAGATCCAGTCATGGACCTCCACAGGGACACCTCCAGTTTGGATGCAGACATGGGTTCTGGAGTTGTGCGCTGCCCAGTGCTGATGTGCATTGATATCCAGAGACATCATGCTTAGACCGTCTCCCTCCTCCATTTCCCCAAACTGAAATGGTTCTGGGGAGGCCAGGCCAGCTGGACCACCTAGGCAGTCGCATAGGGCACAAAGCTTTTTGTTGTTGTTGTTGTTGTTGTTGTTGTTCAGTCACACAGTAGAGTCTGACTCTTTGCGACCCCATGGACCACATCACTCCAGGCCCTCCTGTCTTCCATCATGCTCTGGAGTTTGCTTAATTTCATGTTCAGTGCCTCGATAACACTGTCTAACCATTTCATCCTTTGCCCATCCCATTCTTCTTTGACCTTCAATCTTTCTCAGCTTTAAGGGGCATCCAATTGAACAGAAAAGCATTTTCATGTTCAGTTTTGCATTATTTGTTTTGAATGTCAGGTAAATAAATTCATTCCTGTTTTTCAGTATCTTGAATGTGGCAGGGGTCACCAAACTCAGTTTTCCTAGAGCACACAAAACCCCAATGTGTATGGGGGTGGTGGTCCTATTTTATTTATTTTTATTTTGTTTGTCTTCATTTATACTATACCGTTCTCTCCAATGGGGACCCAAACTGACTTATGTCATTCTGCTGTCCTCCATTTTATTCTCACAACAACCCTCTGAGGTGTGACTGGCCCAGGGTCAGCCAGTAAGCTCCCATGGCAAAGTAAGGATTTGGACCTGCGCCTCTCAGACCCTAGCCCAACATATAGGCTGCAACTTTACAAAGAACATAAGAGAAGCCATGTTGGATCAGACCAATGGCCCTTCCAGCCCAACACTCTGTGTCACACAGTAGCCAAAACCCAGGTGCCATCAGGAGGTCCACCAGTGAGGCCACTTGCAGCTCAAGACAGAGTGCTCCATCCATACCTTGCAGGTAATAGCCACTGATGGACCTCTGCTCCATATTTTTATCTAATCCCCTCTTGAAGCTCTCTGTGCCTCTAGCTGCCACCTCTTCCTGTGGCAGTGAATTCCACGTTTGGTGTAGTAGTTAAGTGTGTGGACTCTAACTGGGAGAACCAGGTTTGATTCCCCATGCCTCCACTTGCAGCTGCTGGATGACCTTGGGCAAGCCATAGTTCTGTCAGAGCTGTTCCTGAAAGAGCAGTTTCTCTCAGATCTCTCTCTGCCCCACCTACCTCATAGAGTGTATGGATGCGAAAGTTGGACAATGAAGAAAGCTGACGGGAAGAAAATAGATTCCTTTGAAATGTGGTGCTGGAGGTGAGTTTTACAGATACTGTGGAGTCGGACCACCAGGAAGACAAATAAGTGTTTTTCTTGATCACATCAAGCCTGAACTCTCCCTAGAAGCTAAAATGACTAAAACTGAACCTATTGGACTTTGGTCGCATTAAGAGAAGACGAGAGTCACTGGAAAAGACAATAATGCTAGGAAAAGTGGAACCAGTAGGAAAAGAAGAAGTCCCAACATGAGATGAATTGACCCCGTCAAGGAAGCCAGGGCCCTCAGTTCGCAAGATCTGATCATGGCTGTTAATGACAGAACATTTTGGAGGACATTAACTCATGCACTCACCATAAGGCGAAAGCAACTTGACAGCACTTAACTTACACAGACTTGGACCCCTAGTCTGACTGACACTCAAACACTCCATCACACTGGCACAATACACTTGGAGGTTTCCCCACGCCAACCTCATTGAAATTACATGTTTTAATAAAGATGCTTCTCATTTAAGCATTTTCAAAGACAGGGCAAAACACATTGCCCTCCACAAAGAGTGATATAAGCTGGCTTCCCCCCTTCCCCGTCCCTTCTTCAAAGTGCTATAAGTGCTTAGCCATGAAATCGGTTTTCAACTGTGGTGCTCAGGCATGAGTAAAGAAAAGAGTGCCCCTGAGAGATGTACAGAATGCACTGCACTCAACATCGGATAACAACAGCCTTGAAACAAACTTCCAAGTTATGGAAAGAGGTATGAAGTCAGTAGCTAGATATTCGGCAGCTTTCTGTAACCAGCACCCATGAGTCAATCAAGTTGAGAAAACTCCGGGTTGCAAGAAAGACAACTGTCAGGAAAAAGAATGAAAAAAAAACCCCATGCTCTAAGCAAACTGTGGAGATGATGGGTCTAGGTTTTTTTAATAATAGCAACAACAACAACAACAACAGAAACCTCTGCAGA
Organism: Gekko japonicus; assembly: GCF_001447785.1. Taxonomy (NCBI): domain Eukaryota; kingdom Metazoa; phylum Chordata; class Lepidosauria; order Squamata; family Gekkonidae; genus Gekko; species Gekko japonicus. Next base: position 2,278,179 of record NW_015167057.1, on the reverse strand, counting down.
GTGTCCCACATCATCTTCCCTTCCTCTGGTTGCTGGGGCTGCAGTTGCTAGGTAACCAAAAGGCCACTGGGTACCAAATTGGATTGGATAACAGATTATGGAATTTGCAATGGGTCAGAGGCTTCCTCTGATAATTATGGTTGGAGGTGATGGGGTAGACAGTTGAGCTGGGCTGTCTGATGCATAGCCTCAGTAAGCTGATCAGAGGATTCCCTTAGTTCTGCTCCGCTACTATTGTCCAGTCTCATTTTGGGCTAAGGTTCTGTTCCAGCTGTCCTCTAGCCAACCAAAGAGAGATCAGGGGTCCCCAACCATTTTGAGCCTGTGGGCACCTTTGGAATTCTGAGACAGAGTGGTGGGCACCATTATAAAATGACTGCCACAGAGGCACAGTGAACCATACAATGTCAGGGAGAGAGGCCATGCAGAACTGTAATAGTAATTCCTTCGCATTTCAGGCAGAATCTGTTTAATGCATTATCTTGAACACACACAGCTTACTTTCAATCATACAGTGAAGACCCTCATGCTGTGGTGGCCACAGCTGCTAAAGTAAATTTCTAAAAATCTGCTCAGCCAATCAGATCTCCAATGACATAAGAACATAAGAGAAGCCAATGTTGGCCAATGGCCCATCTAGTCCAACACTCTGTCACACAGTGGCCAAAAATACCAGGTGCCATCAGGAGGTCCATCAGAGGGGCCAGGACACTAGAAGCCCTCCCACTGTTGACCCCCC
>NW_015167057.1:2265990-2277002 GCF_001447785.1 Gekko japonicus | reverse complement strand
GCCCACTTCGCACAAAAGTGAAAGTGCATCAGTCCTCCATCTTAGCTCGACCGGAAGCCCAGAAAAGTACTTCTTTCTTGACCTGCTCTATCCCACACATAATCTTATAAACCTCGATCATGTCACCCCTCAGCCGTTGTTTCTCCAAGCCAAAGAGCCCCGAGCCCTTTAACCTTTCTTCACAGGAAAAGTGTTCCAACCCTTTTATCATTCTAGTTGCCCTTTTCTGCATGTTTTCCAATGCTATAATATCATTTTTGAGGTGTGGTGAACAGAACTGTACACAGTACTCCAAATGAGGATGTACCATCGATTTATACAGGGGCATTATGATACTGGCTGATTTGTTTTCAATTCCCTTCCTAATAATCCCCAGCATAGCTTTGGCCTTTTTTAGTGCAGTCACACACTGTCTTGACATTTTCATTGAGTTATCTACTACAACTCCAAGATCTCTCTCTTGGTCAGTCTCTGCCAGTTCAGACCCCATCAACATGTATTTATAGTTAGGATTTTTTGCTCCGTTCAATGTGCATCACTTTGCACTTGGCCACACTGAACCCCATTTGTCATGTTAACGCCCATTCGCCCATCCTCGACAGATCCCTTTGGAGTGCCTCACAATCCTTCCTGGTTGTCACCATCCTGAACAACTTTGTATCATCTGCAAATTTAGCCACTTCACTGCTTACTCCCAACTCCAAATCATTAATAAACAAGTTAAAAAGCAGTGGACCGAGTACTGATTCCTGCGGTACCCCACTGCTTACCACCCTCCACTGAGAAAATTGCCCATTTATACTCACTCTCTATTTCCTATTAATCAGCCAGTTCTCTATCCACAAAAGGACTTGTCCTTTTATCCCGTGACTATTGAGCTTACTTAGGAGCCTTTGATGAGAAACTTTATCAAAAGCTTTCTGGAAGTCAAGGTAAACAACATCTATTGGGCCCCTTACAGAACCCATGTTGAGTCTTCCCCAATAGTTTTTGTTCATCTATGTGCCTATTAATTCTTTCCTTAATAATAATTTCCACCAACTTACCCGGTATCAAAGTCAGACTGACTGGCCTGTAATTTCCCGGATCTCCTCTTGAACCCTTTTTAAAGATGGGAGTGATGTTAGCTATCCTTCCAGTCCTCAGGAATGGAGGCAAATTTTAATGAAAGATTACATATTTTTGTAAGGAGCTCCACAAGTTCACATCTGAGTTCTTTCAGAACTCTCGGGTGTATGTCATCCGGGCCTGGTGATTTATCAGTTTTTAAGTTGTCTATCAGTTGTAGGACCTCCTCTCTTGTCACCTCAATCTGACTCAGGTCTCTAAAACAGCGTTCTCGAAATCAGTGGTTCTGGAGTGGGCAAGCACCAGTGGGACATATCTAGCAAATCCCCGAGAGTCTTCTCCACATGCCTAATTGACTGTCTCTGCTTCTCCAGGTCAGCCACCTTGGCCTCAAGGGAACAAATGCGGTCCCTAAGAACCAGGAGCTACTTGCACCGAGCACACACCCAAGACTTCTGTCCACTGGGCAGATAGTCATACATGTGACACTCCGTGCAATACACTGGATAGCCCCCAACCCCCTGCTGGCATTCTGGCTTCATGACTGCTTTTTTAAACAATAATTATATATAAATATAATCCCCTTTAAAACCATTTAAGTGGTTTTCCTTGTAGAAGTCTACTTACCTTACTGGGAACCCAGTAAGCCTGCTGGGCACCAGCCCCACCTACTTTCTAAAAACATTTGGCAGGCACCAGGAAAGGTGCCTAGGAAAGGTGCCCGTTGGCGCCATGGTACCCACGGGCACTGTGTTGGGGACCCTTGAGACAGATTATGGATTTTGCGCAAGAAAAGTAGATTCCTTTGAGGTGTATAACTATAGTTTAGAACTAAAGAAACTAAAGGAAAAATGTTAATGACAAGAGCAGCCTTACTGGATCAAACCAATGATCCATCTAGTCCAGTCTCCTGTTTCACTCAGCAGCTAACTAGATGCCTGCAGGAGACCTGCTAGCAGGACAGGAAGCCAAAGCTTCCCCCTGGATTTGCTCCCCCAGACTGGTATTCAGAGGGTTACTGCTTCTGAACATGGAAGTTCCATTTCATGACTGTGGGTTACAGCTGTTAATATACTGATTCTATGTGAATTTGTTTAATTCCCTTTAAAAGCCAACTAAACTAGTGGTCACCTCAGTATAGCAACCTGTGGTAGCGAAGGGAACTCCACAGATGGATTACGCTGAAGGAACAAGTCCTTCCTTTTGTCTGTCCTCCATCTATTGCCCAGCAATTCCAAGTTCAACAATTGTGGGAGGGGGACAAAAGGTTATCTCTATTCTCTCTTTGCTTGCAAGGGTTACATGTGCATCATGGTTTCCTAAACCTCTATTGTGGCCCCCCCGCCATCTTTTCTGCTTTCTGAAATGCCTCAAACTCCTCAGCCTTTCTTGCAAGGATAGTACTCCAGTCCCTTGATCATGTTGGTTGCTCTTTTCAGTACCTCTTCCCAGTACAACAATAGCCTTTTTGAGAGACGGCAGCCAGAAATGTGCACAGTATTTCAAAATACAGCTGCACCACAGTTCTATAACAGGGCGTTACAATATTGGCCATCTTGTTTTCAACCCCCTTCCTAATACGCCTTATCTACAGAACTTGCCTTTTTCACAGCTGCCGCACATTGAATTGACATTTTCGTTGAGCCAGCCATGACAGCCCCAAGATCTCTTTCCTGGTAAGGCACTGCCTGTTCAGACCCCATCAGTGTATCTTTAAAGTTAGGATCTGTGAGGTAAAGCACCCCTGGTCTCCCCCACCCCAAGGGTTAATGTGAATGGTAATGGGCTTGTTCCATCCTGTAGGTGTTACTAATTGGTCTCTCGGACTACATGGCCCTTATCATCTTCAAGGCCAGAGCTGGAACATGGTAATGAGCTTCTCATGAGAACCTGTGACCCACAGGATGGGAGGGAGGTCAGGAGTGATGAGGTGATTTTCTAGAGGGTTCCAGCAACACTGTATCCTGATTAGGTGTCATCATCACCTGATGCTGCTTGGATTCCGACGGACTGAAGGCCTGGACGATAATATGCTTATATTTCAATAGACGGCAATGTAGAGAATGCACTAGCTGCGGCCTTTCATTTTGTGCCATCTGATGCAGGTTGTGCAAATAGTTACGCTAGTTTTCTCGTTTTCCTGCTGTATGACTTCAGAGTAATGTGTTGCCTGTAGAACAAATCCTTTTGTATTGACAGACATTAAATAAAACTTTATAATATTTTAATAAAACAAAGTAAAGCTTGGTGTGCAATGGCCCTTGGAAACCACGGGGTTCAGCTCTGGACTCCTTGACAGAATCTGTCTTTCACCTCAACAGACAGAACTTGACTCTGACATAGAACTTGATTTGCCATGTTGTCAATGTACTTGTCCTGCATGAACAGATCTTTTTGGAGCTTTCTCACAATCTGATTTGATTCTCATTGTCACTGTTCCCTCTAAGCTGAGTTAGTGTGAGCTAGCTCACAGTTTTTCAGCCTCTGGCTCACATATTTTTTTCTTAGCTCAGGAAGGATGGCTCCAGAGCAGACTAATTTATGCAGCAGCCAAATTGCTCACTCACAACTTTAATTCCAGTAGCTCATAAAGTAGAATTTTTGCTCACAAGACTCCATAGCTTAGCAGGAGCATTGCTCACTGTCCTGAATAAGTTTGGTGCCATGAGAAAACATGGCCACCTCATTGCTCACCTCAGATTCCAAATCATTTATGAATAAAGTTAAAATGCACTGGTCCCAGTTACCCTGTGGGACCCTCCTGCTTGCTCCCTCCAGTTGTGAGAACTGTCCATTTACTACTACCGTGTTTCCCCGAAAATAAGACACTGTCTTATATTTATTTTTTCTCAAGAAGACACACTAGGGCTTATACCACAAATGCATAGAAATCCTGCTAGGTCTTATTTTTGGGGTAGGTCTTATTTTTGGGGAAACAGGGTAGTCACAAGAGAACCCATCCTCCTGTCTGTTGAGGGCTAAATTTACTTAAGAGTCTTTGGCAAAAGATTATGTAAAAAACTTTTGCAAATGTTGAGTATATCATGTCTAACATCAAGGATGGACTGTGATTCAACAACAGAACATCTGCATGACATGTGGAAGGTCCCTGGTTCAGTCCCCAGCACCTCCAGCTTAAAAAGACATCAGGTAGGAGGTGATGTGAAAGACCTCTGCCTGAGACCTTGGGGAGCCACTGCCAGTCAGAGTAGACAATACTGACTTTGATGGACCAAGGGTCTGATTCGGTATAGGGCAGCTTCGTGTGCACAAGATCCCCCTTGTTTGTATATCTGTTAACCTTCCCAAAGAACTCTGTAAGGCTGGCAAGATAAGACTTTCTTTTAGAGAAGCGACGCTGATTCCTGCTTGGGACAAATTAAAACGCATTTTTCGTAATTACCCTTGTGGAGCCCACTGCTTGCTTTCTTCCATTGTGAAAACTGTCTATTTGCTCCCTGTTTCCTGACAATTAACAAGTTTCTAGTCCACGTGAGGACGTGCCTTCTTATTCCATGACTGCTAACAAAGACAAATACAGAAGATGTGTACCAAATGGTGGTGGTGGTCCTTGTGGGAAAATAGGGCTGTAATGCTGGTATAGAGCAGAAGAAATATTTAAATTGCCGTCAATGGTTGGGTCTTGCTTTTAGTGGCTTCTCCAAAGGGCCACAGCTTTTTCAAATGCCTAACACTCTTCCACCACACTGAAAAAATGCTGGGTGTTCTGGAAACAGGCACAAATTCGCAATTATTATTACAAACCATACCTACATCATTTTCTGGCATACAGAGTGCTTTGCAACTGTCAACTCTCCCTCACCAACACTACACTTATTTATTTAGAAAAAATTATCCACTGCCACTCCAAAGACCTGCAAAATGGCAAGTTTCCCACAACCAATCAATGAAATTCTATGGGTTGAAATAGGGGGGGCCAAAAGGAAACTTAACACTGGGAGTTTGTTATCGCCCACCAGATCAAAAGATAGAAGAGGATTATAAAATGATGAATGAATTAAAGATAGCAGCTAGACAAAAAAACTGTCGTAATAGGTGATTTTAACTACCCACACATTGATTGGGTCAATATGTGTTCTAGTCGAGAAAAAGAGATTGAGTTTCTAGACACTCTAACCTCGATGTTGCGCCGCCATTTGCCCCGATACTATTGGTCAATTTCACACCCGAAACTGCGGGGCTGCATTTTGACTCGCGGCTTCGCCCAATTTCCCCCGCAGTTTCGTGATCCTGTTTTTTGAGGAACACGAAACTGCGGAGGAAATCGGGTGAAGCCGAAAAGTAGAAAGGGTCAAAACAATTGGGGAAGCTTGGGATCTATTTAAAACTACGATCCTAGAAGCTCAAAAAATATATATTCCGCAGGTTAGGAAAGGCACAAACAGGTATAGGAAAAAGCCTGCATGGTTAACAAACAGAGTAATGGAGGCTGTAAAAAGTAAAAAGAATTCCTTTAAGCAGTGGAAAGCTAGTCACAGTGAGGCTGATAAAACGGAACACAGGCTATGGCAAATAAAATGCAAGTCTGAGGTCAGGCAGGCAAAAAGGGAATATGAGGAGCATATAGCAAAAAACGTAAAAACCAACAATAAAACTTTCTTCAAATACATTAGAAACAGGAAACCAGCCAGGGAGGCAGTGGGGCCCTTGGACGACCAAGGGGTAAAAGGAGTATTGAAGGATGATAGGGAAATGGCTGAGAAGCTAAATGCATTTTTTGCCTCCGTCTTCACTGTGGAAGATGAGAAGTGCTTGCCCACTCCAGAACCACTGATTTCAGGAGGGGTGTTGGAAGACCTGAGTCAGATTGAGGTGATGAGAGAGGAGGTCCTAAAACTGATAGACAACTTAAAAACTGAAAAATCACCAGGCCCAGATGGCATACATCCGAGAGTTCTGAAAGAACTCAAATGTGAACTTGTAGATCTCCTGACAAAGATATGTAATCTTTCCTTAAAATCTGCCTCCATTCCTGAGGATTGGAAGGTAGCTAATGTCACTCCCATCTTTAAAAAGGGTTCCAGAGGAGATCCGGGAAATTACAGGCCAGTCAGTCTGACGTCGATACCGGGTAAATTGGTGGAAACCATTATTAAGGAAAGAATTAGTAGGCACATAGATGAACAAAACCTATTGAGGCAGACTCAGCACGGTTTCTGTAAGGGAAGATCTTGTCTCACTAACCTGTTAGTGTTCTTTGAGGGGGTGAACAAACATGTGGACAAGGGGGATCCAATAGATATTATTTACCTTGACTTCCAGAAAGCTTTTGATAAAGTTCCTCATCAAAGGCTCCTAAGTAAGCTCAAAAATCATGGGATAGAAGGACAAGTCCTTTTATGGATCAAAAACTGGCTAATTAATAGAAAACAGAGAGTGAGTATAAATGGGCAATTTTCTCAGTGGAGGGTGGTAAGCAGTGGGGTACCGCAGGGATCAGTACTTGGTCCACTGCTTTTTAACTTGTTCATTAATGATTTGGAGATGGGAGTAAGCAGTGAAGTGGCTAAATTTGCGGATGATACAAAGTTGTTCAGGGTGGTGAAAACCAGTGAGGATTGTGAGGCACTCCAAAGGGATCTGTCAAGGATGGGCAAGTGGGTGTCAACATGGCAAATGGGGTTCAATGTGGCCAAGTGCAAGGTGATGCACATTGGAGCCAAAAATCCTAAATATAAATACACATTGATGGGGTCTGAACTGGCAGAGACTGATCAAGAGAGAGATCTTGGAGTTGTAGTAGATAACTCACTGAAAATGTCGAGACAGTGTGTGACTGCAATAAAAAAGGCCAATGCTATGCTGGGGATTATTAGGAAGGGTATTGAAAACAGATCAGCCAATATCATAATGCCCCTATATAAATCAATGGTGAGACCTCATTTGGAATACTGTGTGCAGTTCTGGTCACCACACCTTAAAAAGGATATTATAGCTTTGGAAAAAGTGCAGAAAAGGGCAACTCGAATTATAAAAGGGTTGGAACACTTCCCTATGAGGAAAGGTTAAAGCGCTTAGGGCTCTTTAGCTTGGAGAAATGACGACTGAGGGGAGACATGATTGAGGTTTATAAGATTATGCATGGGATAGAGCAGGTAGAGAAAGAGGTACTTTTCTCCCTTTCTCACAATACAAGAACTTGTGGGCACTCCATGAAATTGCTGAGCGGTCGGGTTAGAACAGATAAATGGAAGTACTTCTTCACCCAAAGAGCGATTAATACATGGAATTCACTGCCACAGGAAGTGGTGGCGGCTACAAGCATGGACGGCTTCAAAAGGGAATTAGATAAGCATATGGAGCAGAGGTCCATCAGTGGTTATACAAGGTATAGAGGCTCTGGGGCAAGGGATGCTCTGTCTTCTTGGTGCTTGGGGGGGGGTGGTCAACAGTGGGAGGGCTTTTAATGTCCTGGCACCACTGGTGGACCTCCTGATGGCACTGGTATTTCTGGCCACTGTGTGACACAGAGTGTTGGACTGGATGGGCCTTTGGCCTGTTCCAACATTGGCGTCTCTTATGTTCTTATGTTCTTAATGAGCTTCAGGTCTCAGCCAGATTTCTATCTGGGTCTCTCACTTCCAAAGCTCCATACACTACAATGCACAGGCTCGTCAAGACAAATGCCATTGTGTCATGATTAGTGTTCCCTCTAAGCTGCATTAGTGTGAGTTAGCTCACAGATTTTTAGTCTCCAGCTCACATATTTTTGTCTTAGCTCAGGAAGTATGGCTCCAGAGCAAACTAATTTATGCAGTAGCCAAAACACTCACTCACAACTTTAATGCCAGTAGCTCACAAAGTAGAATTTTTGCTCACAAGACTCCACAGCTTAGAGGGAGCATTGATCATGATGCTACATCATATTGCAAATACTTAAAATACTATAGGGAATTTAGACCAATTTTTTCGCCCTGGCCTGAATTCCCTTTGTCTCATACCCAAACAAAAAGCTAAGCAATGATGCCAATTCCCGCAAATGTCAGAAAAGGCAAGCTCCTAGACCTTATGATTAACAGAAACGGAATCAAAGGGACACGCTGTCCATTCTTGTGTTTCAAAGGAAGCTTGTCTGCCCTCCACAACTCACAAACCATCCTCTGCAATTCTAGAAGTAGCAAGTCCATTCAGCCTTTTCCCACCTTCACTTCTAGAGTTGCCCTCTGAAAAGCTCCAGAATAAGGAGCACGTTGTATGAGAGTAATTCCAGAGGGTTAGCCGTGCCCATCTGTTGCAGCAAAATTAAACAGAGTCCAGTAGCACCTTAAAGGCCATCAAAATTGACTGCAGAGTAAATCAGGGCTCACTTCCCTCTATGCATCTGATGAACTGAGGAATGACTCACGGAAACTTGTTCTGGAATAAATGTTGTTGGTCTTTAGGGTGCCACCTGACTCCTGTTTAATATTTTGAGAAAATGACATCTTAAATATGGCAGTATTTTAGTAGAATGTAATGTCCCTGCAACATATTGAATTCAAATTGCTTTTTTGCAATTATGGTGCATCTCATCTTTTCCATGAATATTTCTCAAATAAAGAAATAAGGAATAATTCCTTGAAATAAAGAACCGGCAGCAAACATATCTAGCCCCATTTCTTCTGAGGCTGCTTCCTCATGGAGTGGAGTTTTCATGTAGCTCTTTTTGCTGCTGCAAATGCAGTTGTAACAGAGCATCCACACAGTAGTTTTCCCTGACGTTTACTTGCCTCTGCCCAATGTGTCCCAATGTGGATGCCATCTCTTCCCTGGAGCACTTTTATTTCTTTTGGCTTTTTAGAAAACTGTCAGTTGCTAAATGCTGTAGTGCAATAACATTATAACAATCTCCTGCCATGATCTACTAGCTCCTCTGAATCCCCAGCTTTCATTTTTTTAAAACCCTATCTCTTTCACCCTTTTCATTTTGGAGGTATAAGGGGAAAGGTGTGTCTATGCAAGGAAAAGGACTAGGAATGTACTCCTGTTTAAAAATGAAAATGGGTTAGCAGAGGAGCTACTAGATGGTGCCTGTTTTTAAAAAGGCATAAAAACCCTTCAGTGGTGTTGGGGAAAATGGTGGCCATGGGGGCAGGACCTGCATACCTTAACATCTACATGATATGCAAAAGGCTTTGGCCACAATCTTTCCAGAAAGATTGCATTAAACCAGGTTTGGGAGCAGGGGAAAGACACAGAAAGTAAATGACTAGAGGACAACATTGTGTGAATGCTCTGAAACATCTACCCATCAAAACTGGGTAAACTCTGAGTGGAAGCATCTTGAGATCGACTGATGAAGGACATAGAATACCAGAATGTCGTGATTAAAAAAAATACAAGTATGGGAGAAACTACAATGATTAGTTAAAAAATATGCATCGTTTGAAGAAAGTGGGCAGACAGAATGCCTTTTCCTCCCTCTCTCATACTATTTAGAAGTTGGGATCATCCAATAAATCAATTGGCAGAAATGGCATACTGGTTAGAGTGTCAAACTAGGATCCTGCAGTCCCAAATTTGAAAGCCCACTCTGCCATGGAAGCTTGCTTGGTGACCTTCAGATAGGGACTTTCTCTCAAGCTGACCTACCTCACAGGAGTGTTGTGAGGATAAAACAGAGGAGGGGAGAATGATGTAAGCGGCTTTGGGGTCCTGCTAGGTGTGTAAATATCTAAATAAGTAAAGATGAAGGACAGACAAAAGGAAGTATTTCTTCACCTCACACACAATTTGTTTGCAGAATCTGCAAAGGAGTCTGGTTACGGGCTTCGATGGTGTTAAGAGGAGTTTAGCCCAGCTCCATCAATGGCCATTAGCCACAGGGCTAAATAGAACCTCCTTGACCAGAGGCAGTCTACCTGCAAATACCAACTGCTGGGGGGAGGGGCAAACAGAAAGAGAGGTCTCTTGCCTTCGTGCCCTGCATGTGGTCTTCCTGGAAGTCTCCGGCTGACCACCCTGGCAAAGAGGGTGCTGGACAAGATGGCCCTTGGTTCTGATTCAGCAAGGCTCTTCTTATGTTCAACAGCTGACAGCAGATACACTGGAGAAAAGGGGACCGTTCAGTAAATAGCTCTGTGGGGCCTGCTCCTTGACAGACCCACATGCCTTCCATCAACCATCCCTAACCACACCCACAATTGTCCTCTTTTTGTCTGGCAGAGATCTTGCACCTTTACCAGGTGCTCCCTAGCACTGCATCCTCATGCTGGTGCCAGCAGCATCCATGGAATTTCCACCTGTTGTTCCGCTGTTAAAGGGATGGATACCTTGCTGGATAAAAAGAAGATCCCAATAGTAATTACACCATAGCCAGACATTGATCCACACCTCTCCTCTTGGCCAGATGCTACTCTTTGCAAAAAGAGACACAAACTCTAGGAAGGCTCAAATGCCAGCTTCAGTTTATAGTGGGCAAGCTGCCATGGGTGCAAAACAAAGTTCTGTCAATTTGCATTACTGATTTTGAGCAGAGATCTTGGATTTCCTTAGCAAGAAGTTAGTAGAACAACCTCCATCGCATATATACACACCCTCCCCAATCAACCACCAATCTAGAAAGGATATATAGTTTTTTTCCCACAACATAAAATGGAATATTTAGTTAGACTGTATAAAAGGATGTAAGCTTTTGATTTTCACTGAAGTCTTCGACAGTCTCACACAAAGAATTTGGTGGAACCTGAAAGCTCGCACACTCCTTCCATCAACCTGTTCTGCCATTTGACTTTACATAGCACCTCCTTTTCTTTGGCCCAACAAAGTATACATCAATATCTTAGCAAACCAGCCCACAGGTAGGAGTAGAAATGTAAACCAGCTTGGTTGTCACCAAGATACATCAGAATCAGATACATCTCTGAGATTGACATCCTTTCTCCCCCAACCTCCTGTCACACAGAAATGGCCTTATTGGACTGAAACAAATGGCCACAAGCCAA
>NW_015167057.1:2258758-2265937 GCF_001447785.1 Gekko japonicus | reverse complement strand
ACTTGGCTCAGTGGCAGAGGCCCTGCTTTGCCTGCAGAAGGTCCCAGGCTGGATCACTTCCATCTCCAGTTTAAAGGAGCGGGTTGTAGGTCATGGAGAAGACCTCTGAGGCCTTAGAGCAGGGGTGTCAAACATAAGGCCCAGAGGCCGAAACCAGTCCATCCATGGCTCTTACCCGGCCTGCAAGCAACTGGTATGCATAGAAATCTAAGGTACTCTCCCTTTGATGGTATGTTTGGAAAAAAACTAGTCTTGCATATGATTAAATACAATTATTGGGGCTTTTGTGGGTTCCTCCGTAAATCAATTGCTTTCACTGCTAGGAATCAATTGCTTTTATTTGTATTTTGAGTAAAAATAGCATTGTTAATTGGCTTTGCCTGTGTCCTTTATAAAGTTTATATCTCTGGTACCTGGGATTACATTGTACGGCATACATGGCCTGGCCCGACAAAGTGACATTTATGTCATATCCGGCACTCGTAACGAATGAGTTTGACCCCCCTGCCTTAGAGAGCCGCTGCCAGTCAGAGTAGACAAGACTGCCCTTTATAAAATGGTGGTCTCAGTATAAGGCCGCTTTAAGTGTCCATTAGCAGTTACAACCGTCTGGAGAGAAAAATATACTGTTCCTTAAATACAGGACTGATGGGTGGTTATTAACCAGGTGATGTTATTTACCTCCATACCCTGAAAAGCTCCAATTGCTCATTGCTAAACCTCTGTTAAAGGGACAGGACATTTTTCTTCAGGCCTGTTGAAAACCCTAGTGTTTATTCGTAGTCCTTCCTTGCACTGGCCTGTACGATCTCTCTGCATTTGGGGGGCTTAGTGATCAATAAGGTATGGTCAGCCTTCTGGGGGTGGGGCTCACGTAATCAACTTGTTTCTTCACATTAAAAAAAGAGAGAGAGACAGAACTCCTCTCACACAGAAAACTAGAATGTCAGGGAGCAGGCTGGCTTGGCCTCCCTTGCGATATGAAACGACAGTGCAACCCCGTATGTGAAATTACTCCATTAAAGTTAATGCACTTGCAAGGGAGTAACTCTGCACTGGATTGCAGCAAGAGGTTTACCACTACACCCAGGCAAAGGTCACTTTCCACCCATGAACCTGACCTCCAAAAACAATGACGCAAGGGCTTCAAAGAAGCATATTCTATTCTATTTGCAGAAGGTCCCAGGTTCAATCCCTGGCATCGCCAGTTAAAAAGACCAGGCTGGAGGTGATGGGAAAGACCTCCTCCTGAGACCCTGGAGAAGCCACTACCAGTCTGAGATGAGAACACTGACCTCGATGGACCAATGGTCTGATTCAGTATAAGGCAGCTTCATGTGTGTGTTCTACAGAGGTGCAATTTTTTTTAAAAAAACATGCGTTTAATCTCTGGCTGTGCGTCGTTATATAAACACTAGAGGTGGGGGAAGAGGTGCTGGAACTTTTCTTGCAACTTTTTATTTCAGGCACAAAATTGTCTAATGCAATCCAAGATCTTTTCTGACCTTCTGCAGCTGGGAAATCTGGACAAGGGGGGCTTGGAAGCAAGCTACATTTTACTTCCTAAAATGCCCTCCACGCGATAATGAAAGGAATAATAGTTTAAGAAAATACTGGACCGTTGCCATGTTTTGCACCCATTTGGCTTGGGTGCTTCGAGGGGAAAGGTGGCATCTCATATTTAAATGCCCCCCCCAGCTCTGCTCAAAACTCAAGAGATACTCACTGCATAATGTTTCTCAGAGCACATGTTGTTCCCCAAAAAAGTATTGTGGATGTATTGACTTGTGACTAATGAGCTCTGTGAACGACGGAGCCTGCTGAGCTGACATAACCATTCTGGCGATTTTCTCAGAGTTAGTTAAACGTATGTGTAAATTAAGGGCACGCCTACGCATTGGGACCGTGTGTAAAGCTGGCTTGCACATTTCAATCTCCCTCCCTAGCCAAAAGGAAGTTTAAATGGGCACTTGCCCCCCAATCATCCCTTAGTACGGTGCCTTTCCCCATCAGTATTTAGATATTTAGACTGTAAACTCCTTGGGGCAGGGACTGAATTTATGAAGCTCTGTAAATCACCACAGTCACAGATGGCATCATAATTTTAGAACGGCCTTGAAAGAGGGTTGATCATCATCATTTCTCACAGAGACTGCTGTCTTTTCCAAGAATTACAGCAAATTATGATTCGGAGCACATGAGGTCTTTGACTGATCTACGGTTCCCAGAGGTTTGAGGCCAGCACCCAATGCCCCAGTCCAGTGATAATTCAATGGGAATGCACATTGCCTGATTTAGAGGTCAGCTCAGCTGTTTCCGCTGGTTTTGCCGCTGTTCCTGTTTTCCCTTGTGGAATGTCTTGCACATGTTGAATACATGTGGAAACTGATTCACTCCCATTTCTTACCATCCTCTGCCGTTTTGCCTCCTACCTTCTTCCATCCTCTGCTTCTTCTGTTCTCTTTCCTAGGCACTGCTGTCTAGCATTAGACTGTAAGCTCCTTGGGGCAGGGATCTGTCTCTTGCTTACATCACTCTGTGAAGCCCCGGGCACACAACGATGTAAATGATGCACTGGTGATCCCTGGCTGGAAAACCATCCAGCTGCCCTCAACCAGAGCCAGGGCTCTTTCAGCCCTGGCACTGATCTGGTGGAACTCTCCGCTGAACGATATCCATACCTTGCAGGACCTAGCTCAGTTCTGCAGGGCCTGTAAGACCGAGCTGTTCCGCCAGGCCTACGGTTCAGACAGCAACAGTTCCCACCTAGCCTGGCTCCTCCTTTCTACTTTTCTTTCCTCTCCCGCCACAGGGTTAGGATTTACTACTGCTGTAAGTTTAAGCGTCATCTGAAATTGCCACCGAATTGTTATGGCTTTACATTGTTTTTAACTGATCTGTGAAGGTAGCTCTTGGAATGTTATAAATGTGTTTATTGGAAATGTTGTTCGCTGCCCTGAGCCCCGTGCCCAGGGGAGGGCGGTACAGAAGTCAAATAAACAAACAAATAAACAAACATAAACAAACTATTCTGCTAATCCACACTGGGATTCTTTGGCAAGCCATGAGAAACGGGATCTTGTGTCGCTTTCCATCCACGCAAGGGGCCACTGTTTCCCCCCACAAAGTGAGGCTCCAAAGAAAGTTATACACCCAGAGCAGATCCATGCACAGAAGAGAGCGAGGAGGACAGTTAAGATGGCCTGAAACTGGCTTAGATTTGCAGTGTGATCATGCATTTAGGGCCAAATTAGACATGAGATGCAGGTGGGTGTAACTTCCTCCTCTTTGTTCCTGAAAAGCTGCCTCAAGAGGCTGAAAAATTCACCAGGGCAGTGGTGCCGAACTCTTTCTCTGCATGCCCATTTCACTGTTCACGATCACACCCACAAGCGCAGGGGAAACAACAGCAGAAGAGGTGGGGAGATCTTGAGCAGAAATACAGCTGGCAGAGAAAGGACTAAATCCCTTGTTGAGACCTGCCATTTCCCCCTTGTCGATGGTAGCCTCCACAGGCTGCTTTTCATTTCAGAAAAGGGAGGAAGGTACACATATCTGCATCTGTACTGTTAACCCCCAAGTCTCCAGTGTTACAGTGTCAAGACGCTGGAGCATATCCCTGGAGTGCTGTGCAGGGAGTTTCATGTGAAGGAACTAGTTATCAGAAATAGGAAGTCTGGTGCAAGAAAGAGAAGGCAAAAAGAAGCCTGAGTTCGAATCTTGCAGCTGTCCACACGCACAGCAATACATTTTGAATCCCGTCCTGCAGCTGTCTGCACGCACAGCTGTACAGAGAAAGGGTGGGGAAGCGCATGCATTCGTTGTTCAACAAAAGCGTGGAGGGGTGAAAAATTGGAAGTACTAACCTTAAAGCTCCAGTAGTTGGGTTGCTAACAAACACAAAGAAAAAAGAAAAAGAAAAAACAAAACAAAAAAATACCATTAAGATTCTGTTTTGAGAAAACAGTTGACTTTAAACTGTGCGAGAAGTCACGGCTTGGTGTTCTTTGTTTAAAGTCCCCTCCCAATGGTTTTTTTTTTCCAAACAAAAGCAATGGAATTTGCCAAAATAAAGAAGGGATGGTCAATGGGAATTGTACAAGCAAGGCTTTCGAAACAGGTAAATGTGGCGGCAGAGATGGAGGACTTCACTGCAAAGAAGAAAATTAAAACACAAACAAACAGCACCAGGGTCTTACAAGGGGAAAGCGGTGGGCAATCTGTGCACCAAGGAATACCGTATTTTCCTGCGTATAAGACTACTTTTTAACCCAGGGAAATCTTCTCAGAAGTGGGGGGTCGTCTTATACGCCCAGTCGTCTTATACGCCGGAAAAACGTTTTCCCATCGTGAAGGAAAAAAAAGAAACAACCACAACCAGATTTTGCACCCACAAAATGTCATGCAAATGAGGAAACTTGATAGATGTATTTGCTCACTTTGCATAATTTATGTCACTGCCAAGATTTTTCAAGTCTTCAAAGCAAAGCCTACGCCAGAAACCAGTTTCAATCCTGAAATCTGAGCATGCTGAACAGTGTAATGGCCAGCCGCAGAGATAATTGCATCTCTCTCTAGGAAAGCAGGGTTCAGACATGCTTAGAAAGAGTGCAACAAAAAGACTTCAGGGCCCAGAGAGCAGGAGTATGCACTGGGCACATATTAATCATCAGATAGGCTGGGCAGCAGCACGCGACTACAACAGCGCTGGACTGCTTTGCTGCAGGCAGCAACAGGTCCAGTTCCCTAGTGGGAGGGGGGCTGAGCAGAAAGTGCACAGCCCCCCTCCCCTTCTCTGCTCATGCCTCCCTTTGCACCCACCAACCCACATACCCGTGCATCATTTCCCCACCCAAAGGTTGCCAGCTCCGGGTTGGGAAATACCTGGATATTTTGGGGGTGAAGTCTGAGGAGGGGGGGCTCTGGGGAGGGGGGGGCTTTAATCGGCTATAATGCCATAGAGTCCACTTTCCAAAGTGGCCATTTTCTCCAGGTAATCTCTCTCGCCTGGAGATCAGTTGTGATTGTGGGAGATCTCCAGCTACCACCTGGAGGTTGTATCTCAAAATGAGAGCTCACAGGAAGTTGGCAACCCTTCCCCTCTCATGAGCCCTCCCACTGCCCATGTTTGCAGATGTCTGCACCAGCCACATGACCTCTCCTATGCTGGGCAGTGTGTAAGGCTGGGAAGAAGAAGAAGACGATGAAGAGGAGGAGTAGGAGTAGGAGGAGGAGTTGGCTTTGTAACCCACTGTTCACCAGTGTTCCCTCGAAGCTGAGTTCGTGTGAGCTAGCTCACAGTCTTTTAGCCTCCGGCTCACACATTTTTGTCTTAGCACGGGAAGGATGGCTCCAGAGCAAACTAATTTATGCAGTAGCCAAATTGCTCGCTCACAACTTTAATGCCAGTAGCTCACAAAGTAGAATTTTTGCCCACAAGACTTCACAGCTTAGAGGGAGCATTGCTGTTCACTACCCGAAGGAGTCTCAGAGCGGCCTTCCCCCTCCTCTCCCCACAACAGACACCCTGTGAGGCAGGTAGGGCTGAGAGAGCTCTGAGAGAGCTGTGACTGACCCAAGGTCACCCAGCAGGCTTCATGTGGAGGAGTGGGGAATCAAACCTAGTTCTCCAGATCAGAGTCCGCCACTCTTAACCGCCACGCCACACTGGCTGATGGAGCGCTTGCAGGCTAGCAAGGTGGGTTTAGGGCATAGAAATCCACCACAGTGGGCCCCAGCAGACACCCTGGGCCCTGGCTGATGGCCCAGCTCAGAGCATGCTGTCGCCAGCTCTGTGCAGCAGAGAGAGCCACGTGGCATTTGTGGGCATCTGAGAAGAAAACTGGCTCTTGGGTATGAATAAGAGTAGAATGCTGTGCATAACAGGCAGATTCCTGAACTAGTGAGCGAGCACCTAGGCTGGCTAGGGTTGCCAGCTCCAGGCAAGGAAATTCCTGGAGATTTTAGGGGTGAAGCCTGAGGAGGGTGGAGTTTGGGGAAAGGAAGGAGCTCAGTGGGGTATAATGCCTCAGTGGGGTATAATGCTCTTTTCTCCAGGGAAGCTGATTTCTGTACTCTGGGGACCAATGGTAATCCTGGGAGATTTCCAGGCCCCACCTGGAGGCTGGCAACCCTAAAGCTTGTCGCTTGGTGATGTTCTTTTTAGAAGTTAAAATCAGAGAATGCATATAGCACTTTCAGCTGTTCAAAGCACTACCCAGTAGTGCGTGAAACACAGGTCCCCTACCTTTTACAACAGACCACTTAGGTATTGTTTTTTTAAAGTCACAGGGGACCAAGAACTGGTGGGGTTCGATGGGAAAGGGCTTCTGGATTTCATCCATGCAACATTTATTTATTTAAATATTTATACCCCGCTTTTCTCCCCAGTGGGGACCCATAGTGGTTTACAACATCTCTGTCCCCTCCCCACAACAACAGCCCAGTGGGTAGGCTAGGAGAGTGACTGGTCGAACGTCCCCCAGTAAGCTTCCAAGCAGAGTGGGGATTCGAACCTGGATCACCCTCCAAAGGAGAAGAGGAGTTAGTTTTTATACCCTGCTTTTCTCTACCCTAAGGAGTCTCAAAGCGACCTACAATAGCCTTTCCCTTTGTCTCTCCACAACAGGCACCTTGTGAGGCAGGTGGGGCTGAGAACTCTGAGGGAACTGTGACTGGCCCAAGGTCACCCAGCAGGCCTCTTGTGGAGGAGGATTGGGGAACCAAACCCAGTTATCCAGATTAGACTCAGCCACTCTTAACTGCTACACCACGTTGGCTCACAACTATATTTTCTCCAGGGGGACGGATCTTGGTCATCTGGAGATCAACTGTAATAGTGGGAGATCTCCAGGTGTCACCTGGGGGCTGGCAGCCCTATGTAGGATGCAAAAAAAAAAAAAGGTGTTTTGACCTGTACTTTGCACCAGAAGTGAAAGGCAGGGCAAAAGCAATGCAAGGTACTCTGGGTTTGTAGAATTTTGGGAGCCTGCAATGACAGACAGAAAGAAAGAAGGAGGGAGGGAGGGAGGGAGGGAGAGAGGGGGAGAGACAGAGAATAACAGGCTGCTTTAGGAGCATAATGGGCAGACAGACAGACAGAAGGAGGGAGGGAAGGAGGGAGAGAGAGAGAGAGAGAGAAAGAGAGAAGGAAGGAGGGAAGGAGGGAGGGAGGGAGGG
>NW_015167057.1:2251700-2258629 GCF_001447785.1 Gekko japonicus | reverse complement strand
GGGAGGGAAGGAAGGAAGGAGGGAGAGAAGGAAGGAAGGAAGGAAGGAAGGAAGGAAGGAAGGAAGGAAGGAAGGAAGGAAGGAAGGAGGGAGGGAAGGAGGGAGAGAGAGAGAAGGAAGGAGGGAGGGAGAGAGAGAGAAAGAGAGAGAGAGAGAAAAAGAAAGAAAGAAAGAAAGAAAGAAAGAAAGAAAGAAAGAAAAAGAAAGAAAGAAAGAAAGAAAGAAAGAAAGAAAGAAAGAAAGAAAGAAAGAAAGAAAGAAAGAAAGAAAGAAAGAAAGAGACACCAAAAGCACACCAACTCAGGTAACCTTTGAGGATATTTAACATCCACTGCTCGGAAAGAAGTGCGCGTCCCACATGCTGTATGCTCCTTCAGTTGTAGCTACTAAGACTTTGACCTTTCCGGGAGGATACCAAACTAATCATCCAAAAAGAGAGTTCTGTAACAGAAGGAAGGAAAAGGCCAGCTGCGCGCGTCATCAAAGCCCTCCTAATCTCTGTACTGAGGCTTACACTTGGAATAAGATTGGGCAGTCCTTCGGAACTGCACCGCTTCAGAATGCAGGTGGGGGAACAGTGTAATTGATTCCCCTGAAGCAACAAAAGAAAAACCACTGCATGAATAAAAAACTACCAAGACAGGGAGAAGTCTTTCTGCCTTTCGTACTTTCCGGGGGCAGAGAGTCTCTGACATGGGAGACCTGCCATGGAAGACTTCATGACCCCGTACAGCTGGGGTTCCCCCACTTTGTTGGGAACCGGGAGTGGGTCCCACACTAGGGGTCCAATCACAAACTGTTGGGAGGGTCTACAAAAGGTGGGGAGAGTCCAACTCAAGCATCCACATATGATGATGGAGGCTGCGATTTCTGAATGGGTGTTCCCTGCAGATACATAAGAACATAAGAAGAGCCCTGCTGGATCAGACCAATGGTCCATCTAGTCCAGCATCCTGTCTCACAAAGTGGCCAACCAGTTCCTCTGGAGGACCAACAACAGGGCGTAGAGGCCTTCCCCTGGTAAGAACATAAGAAGAGCTCTGATGGATCAGACCAATGGTCCATCTAGTCCAGCCTCCTGTCTCACACAGGGGCCAACTGGTTCCTCTGGAGGACATGGAGGCCGACGCCTTCCCCTGATGTTGCCTCCTGGCTCTGGGATTCAGAGGCTTAGTGCCTCTGAGCATGGAGGTTCCCTTTTAGTCACCATGGCTAGTAGCCACTGACAGACCTCTCCTCCGTGAATCTATCTTGGGCTCTTCTGAAGTGTCTCCTACTTCAACAGGGTCGAAGTTTTCAAAGGAGTGTTAGAGCAGTGGTACTCATGCCGTGGCTCACAGAGAGCCACACTGGCAATGACCATCCAACAGAAGAGCCATTCGATTACGGGATGCCCTTTGCCCCACCTCACCAAATACACACATACAATAAGATGTAAGTATTCATATTAAATTAACTATCTCCCTTTAAATTCCCAGAGTACCTTCTGAGCATGTAGGGTGGTCTCTCCCTCCCACTTAGGGTTGCCAGGTCCCTCCTGGCCACTGGCAGGGGACAGGAGACGCCTGGGGACTTGGGGGTGCAACGTGGGGAGGACAAGGACCCTCAGTAGGGTACAATGCCCTAGAGTCCACCCTCCAAAACATGCATTTCCCCCAAGGGGACCTGATCTCTGTCGTCTGGAGGTGAGCTGTAATTCCGGGGGGGGGGGGATCCCCAGGTCCCACCTGGAGGCTGGCACCCCCAATACCACTGTTGAGCCTTAGCCAGTCCTTGTGTATCTAGAAAGTGGGGAATGGCTAGCAAGTCTGTCTTATGACACAGAGTCATGTACAAGCTTTCAGGTTCTCTAAGGTCACACGTGCTGGAAAACGCGGGGGGGGGAAGCGAGCCTATTTGCGCCGCGGTAATTTGACCCGCCACTGCGTGATCAGACGCAGCGGCGGGTGAATCAGGGTTGTTTCTTCGCTGCGTGTTTCCGGCACGCTTCATCGAGGGATCAGTGACACAATCTGAGCGCACTGGAGAGATCACACGGGAAACTCCATCTGTGGCCCGTCGCAACCCATTTGAGACTGCATTTTCCCAGATATTTTTTTAACTCCGCATCTTTGGTGGAGTGAGACGGGTTGCCGACGGGTGCAGGACGCTTGCCAGAAGTTCCCATGTGATCGCGCCGTTAAAATCCGCCTGGCAGTCGTGCCTCTCGTGCAGCTACTTCTGCGTGTGATCGGGGCCTAAGAGTCTTTATTAGGGCTGGATGTGAGAAGACAAAAGGCTTCTTTATGTTACAAGTTCCATCCAAGTTAAATTCTGGTATTGCAAGGGGCAACCTCTCTCTGCTATGTGGGAACCATCTGCCAACCACAACCGCCACCGGGATGACCTTGCCCGCTTTCCTGAAAAATGAGGTGGGCTCCATGTTGGGGAATAGTGCTCAGAGGAGCCACTGGTGGCATGTGAAGGAGTCACAGGTGGTCCCCAAGTCACTGTGAGCTTCACGGTGAGGAAATGATGTGAGATCCAGTGAGGGCTCCCTCATACAATCTGTTATTTGACCCTCAAGCTATTTCAAGAAATATAGTATTAAATGGCAGGGTTTTTTGAGACACATAAGCTTGTTTTCTCAGTACTTTCACAATACTAATGCCATATGAGACTGTCAGAGGAGGATGTTAGTTTACACACAGGAGAGTCACTAGAAAAGACAGTAGATTGTTTGCACCCCACTGATTAGTGGAGATAGTGCTTTGTTTGCACCAGGCTGCATTATTGGAGGTGCAGACCATTTTTGCTGGTGTAGGGTGCATGACCTGGATGGCCCAGGCTAGCCCGATCTCATCAGGTCTCAGAAGCTAAGCAGAGCCAGCCTTGGTTAGTATTTGGATGGGAAACCACCAAGGAATTCTAGGATCGCTATGCAGAAGTTGGCAATGGCAAACCACCTCTGAATGTCTATTGCCTTGAAAACCCTAGCAGGGGTGTCAAACATATGGCTCGTGGGCCAGAACCAGCCCATCTAGGGCTCTTATCCAGCCTGCAAGCAACTGATCACCTTTATTGCCTGATTACAGAGGCTGTGCATGATGTCCCTGTATACTGTCCCAGTGCTAATGCATAATGGGCAGTAGAAGTGGGAGGGCAGACATCAGGGAGATACTGTAAGGAAATACTGTAAGAGTGTTAATGTTTTAACCATGTTTGTATTTTGAGTAAAAAAATATGGTTATTTGGATTTGCCTGTCTCCTTTATAAAGTTTATATCTCCACTACCTGGCATCACATTTTATGGCACACATGGCCTGGCCCAACAAAATGACATTTATGTCAGGTCCGGCTCTCGTAACAAATGAGTTTTGACGCCTCTGCCCTACTGGGTTGCCGTATGTTGGCTGCAACTTGATGGCACTTTATACACACACACACAGGGAGCATGCATGAATTCTCCCACAGTGCCAGCAACGGCTGGAGGGCATATTCATGCTGCCTCAAGCTATGGCATAAGGCAAGCTACATTTGGTTCAACAGTGGTGGGGTAGGGTGACTGAACCCCAGTGCAACCAGGTTTAACCTGCTCGCTGCATTGCCTCCTTGCAAAATGTTTTAACCTCCACACTAGGATTCAACATTTCCCCCAAAGCTATCCAATGCATATACCCTTCAATGCAGCAGTTAGCATGGGAAATCAATTGCATTGCAGCAGGCCAGGGTAGATGATGACATCAGCAAAATATTCTTCCTCTTCCCCCTCCCCCTCCACAGGCAGGAAGGAGAGGCACAATTAATATCTCCCTGTTTGTATGGGAGAATCAAAAGAAGATAAGGGGTATGTGAGAGGATTCGAAATGACAGCCTTATAAGCACTGATAAAAATCAAGGCAGATGAGGCGGAAAGGGCGGTGTGAAGAATGACAAAGGCCGGGAACAGGATTGCAATGAGGAATAAAGCCGATCCGCATGACTGTGAAACGACACGCCGGCTGGAGGTCAGTTTCTGGGCAGACGGAGCAAGAGCTAAAGCTCAGTGCTAGGACTCTAATCCTCATAACACAGAAAGCAATCCAAAGGGGAAAGAAGGTGCTCTTGAGCATGCATGAAGTGCCTTTCCGCTTAATGGAAGCCAACAGTGCAGGTTGCTTAACTCACAGTCTTGGACAGTGACTGGCCAAAGCACCCCAGAGAAACTCAGTAATTGGGGGGTGGGAAGATGGCAACAGCCATGCCCTATCATTTTGGCCCAAATAGCTGGAAATTGGGACAACCAACCTCAGAAGTACTGTCTTTGGTTACAGTGACTTCAACTCATTGGTAGATCTATCCACTGTAAATCTAGCTCCACTTTTAGGAAGTACACAAACAGAAGATTTTAAGTGGGGGCATATAATGTGCGTTTTTTGCACAGATCCACCAGCGTCACCAGGCCTGAGAAACTTGTGTGATTCTCTATGTAGAAATCCTTCTTGTCTCATCTCACTCGAGAGACACAGAAAAAAAGAGCTGAAAGGGACCCTCCAGGACCCATGGCCAGTCTGGCCTGGAGGAAAATTGTGGCGATCGATCGGCATTATCCTGGGCATGTAAGGGGCATGTAAGACCCCAAAGTGGCGATCGATCGGCATTATCCTGGGCATGTAAGAAAGGGCCACATGCACAAAGAACTAAGCACTGATGCAATCCGCCCTGCCCTCCCTCTCGTGATCTGCCTAAATTCACAGAATCAGCATTGCCATCAGATGGCCATCTAGCCTCCACTTAAGACCCTCCAAAGAAGGCGAGCCCACCACCTCCCGAGGAAGCCTGTTCCACTGAAGACCTGCTCTGTCAGGAAGTTCTTCCTTTTAATTTCAATCCGTTGGTTCTGGTTTGTGGTCTCTCCATATTTCAGAAATGTCTTTACTATATTGATGCAGAAAGCCTTGATATTATTGAGGCAATGCTCTCTCCACCAGAACCTGATGCTTTCGCTCACGGCCAGACCTTGAGTCTCCCAGGTTGTCACCCTCCCCTCCATACTTGGAAGACAGGTATCTGCGCCGCTGAAAACCTGATTCCGGTTCAGCGGGAACCTGATTTGACGGCAGGTGCAGGAGCCTGATAAAACAAGAGCCGTCATTCAGCCCCTCCGCTTCCCGCCCACCCGCCTCCTGGCCCCGCTCTCCTTGGTTTCCATTCAGAAACAGAGAGCCATGGGAACGGTGACCAGGAAGCAGCAGACCTGATCAAATGTCAAGCCCAGCCATGACTACCGAGACCAAACAGACTGAGGCTGGCGGCAAAGATTTAAAGGAAACTCAGTCCCAAAAGCAAGGCTATTTCCCAGCTTGCCTTGGAGGGTGCGCAGTCACAATAAGATTAGCCACTCTTTGTAGTGCAGAGACTTGTATCCCGCTGCTTGGCCAGGCCACGTGTGACGCCTTCCTAAGGCCGAAGAGGCCTCTCCAAATATTATTTATTTATTAAAAGAAAATAATAATTCGTTTATACTCCACCTTTCTCTCCAACGGGGACCCAAAGTGGCTTATATCATTCTCCTCTCCTCCATTTTTATCCTCATGATAACCCTGTGAGGTAAATCAAGATGGGTAGCCATGTTAGTCTGTCCGCAGTAGTAAAAAAGATCCAGAGTCCAGTAGCATCTTAAAGACTAACAAAAACACGTGGCAGGTTAGGAGCTTTCGCTGAAGAAGTGAGCAGTGACTCACGAAAGCTCTTTTTGTTGTTGTTGTTGAGTCGCACAGTCGAGTCTAACTTTTCACGACTCCATGGACCACATCACGCCAGGCCCTCCTGTCTTCCACCGTCTTACCTCACAGGAGTCCAGTAGCACCTTAAAGACTGACCAAATATGTGACGAAAGCCTGCCACATATTTGGTTAGTCTTTAAGGGGCTACTGGACTCCTGTGAGGTAAGTTAGGCTGAGAAAGTGTGACTGGCCCAAGGTCATCCAGCGAGCTTCCACGGCAGAGCAGGGATTCAAACCTGGGTCTCTCAGATACTGGTCTGACACTCTTAACCACTACACCACGGTAGGAAGGGAGAAATGGTGCCTTTCCTTTCTGTGAAATTACCTTAGATGAAGGGTCCCCTCGAAAGTACCCTGGTAACCAGCTGCCAGATCTCAGGACCTCCTGAGAACACCCACCGACCTGCTGAGAAGGTAGTTTTCCAGCACAATAGTTCAGCAGTTCAAGACCCGAGTTGCCGCATGACAGAGTGAGCTCCCGTCTCTAGTTCCAGCTCCTGCCAACCTAGCAGTTCGAAAGCAAGAAATTGCAAGTAGATAAATAGGTACCACTTCGGTGGGAAGGTAACAGAGTTCCGTGCGCTTTGGTGTTTAGTCATGCCGGCCACATGACCACAGAAACGTCTTTGGACAGCGCTGGCTCTTCGGCTTTGAAACGGAGATGAGCACCACAACCCTAGAGTCGGACTCGACTGGCTTTCGAGCAAGGGAACCTTTACCTTTACTAGACAAACAGCAAAATACCTTATAACCAACCTAGTAGTACCTGTGTAGTCTAGAACAGGGGGAAGAGATTTAAGAGGAATATCCCATAGAAAAAGATTGTACTAAGCAAAGCAAAATAATAATAATTGGGCTTGCCACCCTCCAGGTGGGGTCTGGAGATCCCCTGGAATTGCAACCGATCTCCAGGCTGCAGTGATCAATTTCCCCTGGAGAGAATGGCTGCTTTGGAGGGAGAACTCTACGGCATGATGCCCCACTGAAGTCCCTCCCAAGACCTTGCACTCCACGGGCTTCACCGCCGAAGCTTCAGGAATTTCCCAACCTGGCGCTGGCAACACTATCCAAACCTCAACCTTCGTAGAAATGCTCTTTGGATGACAGCCAGCGCAATCCTCCTGCATTTATAGAAGACATCTCAGAACGATTATTTATTATTAATAATGGCTACATAACTCTTTC
>NW_015167057.1:2198527-2251683 GCF_001447785.1 Gekko japonicus | reverse complement strand
CTCTTTCCCCTGCGCACTTCGCTTCTATTTTCTCTGCTATCTTTTTACGGCTGTTTGAGCTACGAGAAAGGACAGGACGTTCTTGCTGCATCCCAACCAAACCTCCCTCCACTCAACTCTCTTACACCATCCACTTAATTCCAGTCATCCCCAGCAGGCCTGAACAGGCAATTCTTCTGAGAGGTCTTCAAGAAAACCTTTTACGGCAGGGAGTTCTGCTGTTACAGGGCAAGCTTTTGATGCCCTGCCTAGGGACTCAGATGGTATAGAGCCAGTTTGGTGTAGTGGCTAGAAGCGTGGATTTTAATCTGGGAGAACCGGGTTTGATTCCCCCTCACTCCTCCACATGCAGCTGTTGGTGTGACCTTGGGTCAGTCACAAGTTCTTTCAGAACTGTCCTCTCAGGAGCAGTTCTCAAAAGAGTTCTCTCAGCCCCACC
Source organism: Gekko japonicus (assembly GCF_001447785.1). Taxonomy (NCBI): domain Eukaryota; kingdom Metazoa; phylum Chordata; class Lepidosauria; order Squamata; family Gekkonidae; genus Gekko; species Gekko japonicus. The sequence goes on along the minus strand of NW_015167057.1, from coordinate 2,251,244 downwards.
TAACCTCATAGGGTGTCTGTTGTGGGGAGGGGAGAAAGAGATTGTAAGCCGCTCTCCTTTGGGTAGTGAAGGGTGGGGTATAAATCTCTCCTCTTCTCTCTCTATAGTCCAGAGACAGAGAACTTCTTGGCCAGTGTCACTGCCAAAAGACATCCAATCAAACGACATCCCAGAAACTCATGGATCCAAATTCTCTTCTGATCCAGAGACTCTAAAATCTGCCATGTTTTCAACAAACCTGTCAGGCGATAACGCAGGAAAAACAACTCATAACCTTGCGAAGCTGCAATGTTTGCCTTCTCGAGCTGACACCAAACCATCTTCTGCATTCTCACCAAACTGCGCTCTCTGCCAGACCTGAGAACATCTGTCTGCACACCAAACCATCCTTAGCAAGATCATCAGACCGTGTGCAAATTAATCAAATCCCCCCAGTGCACCAAAACACCACAACACAACACAAGCAAGACATGCTTGCACAAAAACAAGTTCATTTTTGGGCTGCCACAGTGTTGCTTTGATGTGGCGCAACTGTCAGCAAAATACGCATCTGTTTAAAAAACGTCCAGAGAGGGTTTGAGATGTACCATTAAAAATATTATATGCTTGGTCCGATAAATGGAATCGGTGGGAATCTGAAAACTTGCAGAACTGGAACAGATTTCTAAATGGAATCCCTTCTGCCCCAAGACATTCTGTTGCTTACTGCCCAGTCCTGTAAATTGATTCTATTTTATTACTCTTATTGTCAGTCTCAAGACCCCCAACAAGCAGTTTTTGAAAAGACATCAAGAACCTAAAAAGGATATAAAGAACACAGATGAAGAAGAAGAAGGAGAACTGGACAGTTCGCATGGCTTGGAAAGCCACGAAACATCTGCAGATGGCAGCTCAGAAGTAGAATCTGAATCTGAATTGGGAGCGGCAGCACCCAAACCACCACAGGAAGAGAAAAGAAGAAGACAGGAAGGACAGGCAGAAAATAGCTTAAACTTTAGAAGAAATGTTTATATTACATTATATAATCTTGCGTTGTCAATAATTTATTTTTTTGCATATCGATATAACATCTTATATAATTTTTATGCATATCGATATAACATCCAGTCGACTGTGCAACTGAACAACAACAATAACAGAAGAGAATGTTTATTCTTAACTTGAATAAGAGAAAAGCATTGACTTAAGATATTAATTACTAGCATACATGGTCACTGTTTAGCAGTAATTTTAGTTAGTGTGTAGTTTCGTAGAATGTATGTAGAAAATAAAATAAAATTTTTATATATATATGTATATATATATATATATGTGTGTGTGTGTGTGTGTGTATAAAGACCCCCAACTAGTGGCCACATGCTTGTAGTAGTAGTAGTTTATTTATAAACCCCCCTCACCTGAATATATATGAATGACAGATGCAAGCCCTAGGGTTGCCAACCTCCAGGTGGGACCTGGAGACCTCCCACTTTTACGACTGATCTTCAGACTTCAGAGATCAGCTCTCCAGGAGAAAAATGGGTACTTTGGAGGGTGGACTCTATGGCATCATACCCTGCTGAGGTCCCTCCCCTCTCCCAACCCTGCCCTCTCTAGTAGGGTTGACAGATCCCCCATGGCTACTCGTGAGGGATGGGGGGGTTGGGTTGCCAGATCCAGGTTAGGAAACTCCTGTAGTTTGGGAGATGGAGCCTAGGGAGGACAAGGACCCCAGTGGGGTACAATGCCACGGAGTCCACCCTCCAAAGCATCCATTTTCTCCAGTGGAATTGATCTCTGTAGTCTGGAGATGAGCTGTTATTCTGGGGGATCCTCAGGTCCCACCTGGAGGCTGGCATCCCTACTCTGTAGGCTCCAACCCCAAAATCTCCAGCTATTTCCCAACCCAGAGCTTGCAACCTTAGGAGACCTGTCTTTTCATGTACTGAGTGCGCTGCTGTCGTGTCTCGCTGGGCCCTCAAGATGCAGGGCATGAAAGGGAGGCAGGCCCCAAACCACCGCATGTCGAAAATATTCCAGTGCTTTGTTACTATCACACAATCAGTGCAGCCCAAACAGCGTTTTCTGCAGATGAACAGCTGGCTCTGGCTTTTGCCCAGGAAAGCTCCCCTGTTGCATTTTGCTTGTCAACAAAATGTCCATGAGAATACCAGAAGAGATGCTCCATGCCCAAGCACGTGTGTGTGATTCATCACCTCCCAACGGATCCATTCTACAACTCATTCGATAATACTCCTTCCCCAGGGCCAACGTTCGTTTTGCTGACAGAACATAACTCTCCACCTGCTTCTTAAGCCCCCTAAGGCCAATTCACACAAAGTCGGCCTGCCCATTTGTGGCATGCTTGAAGCCAACCTGGCTGTGTGAACAGATGGTCATGAGTGCCAGTGGTGGATCTGCATGCCACCGAAGCCCAATGCATGCATGATGCCTTAGGGTATACTGGCCAGGGATAAACAAGTGACAGAAATGGATCCCCGTCGAGCTTAGCATATGGGCATTGGCCTTATAACAAAACACTGGGCCGACGAGTACTTGTGGCTAGCAGGTAGGGAGTCAGGGTCATATTAATCATCTTTGGAAAATGTCTGAAACTGTGCTGAGTTGTGGGGTACAGTACAGCCTGCGGTCTTTGCTTGTTGCAAACCATTCTGTTGTGAGGAACTCAAAAGCCCAAGGACAGAAGCAAACCACTGAGGCATTAGAGTACATAGAAGTCATTTCCATGTGCTACCTCAAAGCATGCAGCATTCCTAGGAACTGAGCTCTTCAGTGCTTTCAGCACAGTGCTCCGGAGTGGCTTTGAAGCTGCTGTGTCTCCTTCCTCACTGCTCAGGGATGATCCCAGCTAACTGGGGCTCACACAGTAAATGGGAAGGTACCACAATGGCCCAGCCAGTCAGGTTGAGATGACATCATAATGCTGCATAGTCCATTAGACATGGATACTCGATGATATCACCAAGGGCAAATGAAACCAGTTTGGAGTGAGGGCAACAAATATTTTTTGGATCAGTCCATCTGAGGTAATCAGGAACCATGTCCCAAATGGGATGATGTCACAGTGCTGTATAGCCAATTAGATTTGGATATGCAATGCTATCACAAAGGGCAAATCAAGCCAGTTTGGAGTGAGGGCAATAGATATTTCCTGGATCAGTCCATTTGAGGCAGTCAGGAACCATGTCACAAATGGGATGATGTCACAGTGTTGCATATCTGATTAGATATGGCTATGTGTGATGCCACTAAAGGTAAATAAGCAATTCAGAGTGAGGGCACATCATCAAGAACAGGCAAACACCTTAGCTCTCTGCCCCGCCGCCACTGGCTTTTGAAGCCTGAAAAACTACTGAAGGTGGGATACTTTTCAACATTGCTCAAAATGTTTTTAAGAAGAAGCCCACTTTCAGCTCAGCCCTCAGAACACCGCAGGCCTACCTTTCTGGGCTTTTGCAAGGATCACTGAAATAACATATGTCATGAAAAAACATATGTTTGAAAGCCTTATATAAATACAAACATGTATAAATTATATAAATATAAATATTAATTACTGTTATCATAGTCCAAAATCCAGTCCGGCCACCCCCAAGTTGCCTACATTAAAAAAGCCAAAGCCCCAGGTTCCTAAAAACCAGTTCGAAAATTACTGTCTGTATTGTTGGGGTGGGGGGAGACCAGGAGAGATGGAACGCTGATGAAAATTGGATGTTGCAAAGTGGGTACCGTGCCAGCGCATTGCCAGCTTGTGTTTACGGGGTGCCACAAGAGGACAAGACGGTTGCCAACCTGAAGCCAAAAACCACAGATGCCCTCTTTTCAGCCACGCAGAACTGTTTCAGTGATTAGTTTGCAGGCAGAGCACTGGGGGTTGTGTTGGAAGCAGAGCGATTCTCGTGCTGCTCAACTGAACAAGGAGGCCCTGATCCAGCCTACATGTGCCTGCCTCTACAATCTGGGCAGGCCCCCCCCTTACCAAGATGCCACCTTGCTTTTCCCCCCAAGGCCAGCCCTTAACCCTTTCCAGTCTCACCTCCTCCGTTCCTCAACAGCCACCTGTCTCTCCAGCAACCCTGTTCCCAAGGACTCAAGGTGCCATTCCACGTTTCTCTCTGAACGGGCACTTTCTTCATCTAAGATGGATTTTATGCCCTTGTGGCCGGGATTGTGTCACTTCACTTCAGTGCTTTGTATGCCATCTGATGGCACAATGTGAATAAAGAGGATTTATTTTACTGTGCATCGTGGTTGCCACCCCATCCTTCGGCTCAGGGCAAACGACAGTCTGAAAATGTTATATATCATATCACAGGAAACCACGTTGCAATCAAATCAGGCGGAATCACCACATGGCTGATTAGGCTTCACTGGTTTTGCTCAGCCAACAGAGTTCTGCCCCAGTGTGCAAGTCCACAAATGGTCCAACAGAACAAATTAATAATGTGTGCGTGTATGCAATTATTTTTAAGCAACATTTTACAGGTAGATTTTACAGTGCAATCTCAAGCTGGTCTACTCAAGGGGGCTTACTTCCAGGAAAAGTGTTCTTAGGGCTGCACTGTTAACAGTGTAATCCTTGGCAGATTTTACACCCTTCTAAATCCACTGAAGTCGACAGGGATTAGAAAGGTACAACTCTTTTTAGGATTGCACTAAAAATAACTCGAGTCTCATGTGCAAAACTGAGAATAAATATTTATGGCAGGCGGATGAGGTAAAGGTTACATCATTATCAGGACAGTGTGCGTGTGTGTGTGTGTGTGTGTGTGTGTGCGTGCGCGCGCGCACCCAGGAGGAAGGGAGGGAGGGGCGCAAAGGGGGAAGTGGGCATGGATCTGCTGAGCCTGTAAGAAGCAAGACACACAGAAATCTTCCTTTCGTCCCAAAGGCTTTGGCGTAGGAAGGGCACAGGTTACAGATCTCCCTGGGATCCTGAGCAGCAGCCTAGAGAAGGTGAATTGGGGAGGTAAGAGTTCCCTTAAGAAAGAGTTTATCAGGGCTCTGTCCTGATCTGTGCAATACAAAAAGTCATACGAAAAGTGCCTCTGAGCATGTGCAAATATTCTTCCTCAGAACGGGAAAGCAGAGAGAGAGAGACAGAGACTAGACATCTTCCAGATTAATGGGCACAGCTTCTGTACACACATAAGTCTTAACCCTGGTGCCTCTCTTCTTAGAAATCAGCCAGTGACTGCAACTCCTCCTGCCTTATTCTTTATTTACTATAATATAGTACATTTTTCACCCTGCCATTTCTCCAAGGATCTCAGGGCAGCATTCATTGATCCCCCTCCTCCAATTTGCCCTCACAACAACCCTGCGAGGTTCCACTGCAGCACGCTTCCAAAGCAGAGTGGGTATTTGATGCTGTGACTCTGCAGTCCTACTGCATGATACTACTTCTTCACTGATGTGGGGGGTGGGGGGTGGAGAGAGACAGGTGTCACTCTTTCTTACCATGAGTTTTCTACCACCATTTCTAGATTTTTATATTCCTGCTTACCGACTTTTTTTTTTTTTAAGAGTGGACAATCTAGACTTGGATTAGGGAGACCTGGGATCAAATTCTGCCGCCGTCACAAAGCTCACAGGGGTGACTGCGGATGGGTCTATCTCAGCCCAACCAGACCCACCTCCCAGGGTTGTTGTAAGGAGCAAATGAGATAACTACCTTGGACCAAAGGAGGGAAGCAAACTCTAACCATCAAATACATTTCCCTTTGTCCCGTCCCACCCACCCCCATCTCGTCTTGCCCACCAACATCCTGAAAGAAAACTACCACGATGAACACACCCACACAAACTAACTCTCCCTCCGCCCCCTTCAGCCCCAAATTCAAGCTGACCTCCTGGAGTTCTTGCAAGGGTTGTGGCTTAGCAACCACACAACAGCACACCCCTTTCTCTCCCTCCTCCTCCCTCCCTCCCCCTCCCCAAATTAAAGCACAAAAAGAATTGAAAAAACCCAAATTCAGCCATGCCATGCCTGTCTCTGTATGGCAAGATCCTATACCAGCAATCCCTGGTCTGTGCATGTCTCTGTAGTCTGGACGGCTGTCCCAATACACTCTCCCCAACACTAGCTCCATCTGCAGCCTCACCAGAGGGGTAATAAATGTGCTTCTGCCCTTCCAGATCATGGGACTGAAGGGGTTATTGACCAGTTCCTCCAGTTTGGCGCAGTGATCGAATTACAGGACAGATGGTTCCGGCTGAGCAATGGGGGAGAAGAAATCAGACTTCCCCTCCCTTTCCCCAAAGAAAAGCTTGTCAATTTCCCCCAAAGGATCCCACAGGAGGGGGGGAAGTGTATTTTTCCTCCTCCACCACCAGTCCAAAGATGCTCCGCCACTCAGCAGCTACCAAATCCCTCTCTCCCAGTCTCTCTCCCAGCCTCCCTACCAACACACACCTTGCTGTTTTCTTCCGCCGCATCCCTCCACCTGTCTTCCCCCCCCCACCGCCGCCGCCACCTTCGCTTACCTGCCACAGGTTAGATCCCACCGGGGCCCCTTCCAGAACCTCCCACCCAGGCCATCCACATCTCGAAGGCACCAGCAGCCAGGGAAGCAGCCAGTTCCACACAATGGGAGGCTGCAGTGTCTATAAATTCATCCGTCAGCAGCAGAGCTCGGTCGGTCGCCTTCTCTCCCTTTCGCCTGCTGCGAAGGAGCCAGGTTGGCTTGGGAATGCGGAGAGGATGCAGAAGGGAAAGATGCCCTGCGGTTTCTTTTCTTCCTCTCTCTCTCTTTTTTTAGGGGGGTGAGGAAGGGGGCGGGCAATGACCTGGGGGGAGGAGAGGAAGGCAGGTGCTGGTCACCCCCCCTCCATCACTGGCCTGCCGCCTTCCCCACCACCTCCAGCCCCCCAAGTCTGACCTTAGCAATCCGAGTGAGCTTCCTCCCAGCTTCCCTTATAAGGGCACCGTCGCTGTGGTAACCGGGACTCCACCTGTCTTTTGGAGTCTGTGCATGACGCCAGCCCGAGTGCTACGGGAGAGGGGCAGACTTCCAGCCCTAGGCCTGGGTCTGGGGAACGGTCACGATCCTCTGAGCCCCCTGCCAATCTGGACAGGCAGCACGAGAGGCAGTCTTAGAGCTACATTAACGGTGCTTTCACACATGCTAAATAATGCAGTTTCAACCCACTCCAGCGACCATTTGTGTGTAGATTTTGCCATTCCACACAGTAAAATCCAGCTGCAAAGTGCATGTACATTTTGCCATTCCACACAGTAAAATCCAGTTGCAAAGTGCTTTGGAAGCCAACTGAAAGTGTGTTATTGCGTGTGTGTGTGTGTGTGTGTGTGTGTGTGTGAAAGCGCCCTTATAAGTATTGTGATTTATAGCATCCCGTGCTGGACCTCTCTCCCAGCTGCTCCCCCTGCCCCCGCAAGATCCTTTTTGCTGGACTGAATCTGGGATTGTCTGCAGGCAAAGCCGTGCAATCTTGCACCAACGAGACCCCCCCCCCCCCCCAGCAAGCATTCAAACAGCAACCTACATCTGCGAGACGGCAGGTAGAGCAGGTGAAGAATGCCTGAACCCAGCTTGGGGGAATGGGAAATGGTACAACCCTTAGAGGAAGCCCCTTGAAAAGCAGTGAATCTGCTGCTACTCTCTCTCCTGCCCACCCCCAGCCCTGAAAAGAAAATGGAAGGATCCAGGCATGGAGGGTTTAATGCCCTGCAACTTGGTAAGTTGCATTATTAAGTAATTATATGAGTTGCTTTACAAAGAGACAGAACGAAAAGGTCTCTGCCACAAGGCACAAAATCACGCCAGTGGGGAAAGTGCAATTAGGTGTGTGCAAGTTTTCTTTCGAGATGAAAATGTGTTTGTTTAATTAAAGTATTCATAATCACACTTATAATTCAATAATAATATATTATGATAATATATAATTATTATACAATATGTAATCATATATTATAATAATAATATATACTTTATTCATCTGAAGACTTTCAGTCCCTTATAATGGCACTAATAATAATAAATTAATAATTATCATATGGCAGTTTGTGTAGAATAGCCAGGAGATCCTAAGATTCTCTGGCATCCAGTTCTAGCTCTTTTTATCATTATGCACCACTAGATGGTGAGCTAGACTTGTTTTTAAGTCAAGAGACGATTCAGAGATGATTTGCTATTACCTGCCTCCGTGCCATGACCCTGGTATTCCTTGGAGATCGCCCTTCCAAATACTAGTCAGGGCTGACCCTGCTTAGCTTCTGAGATGTGATGGGATTGGGCTAGCCTGGGCCAAGGACACTGTCGCTGTGGCAACCTGATATCTAGGGTGCTGGAACAATCCAGGTGGGCGGTCGGAGCCTTTGGTGCAATTGGGAGGTGTTGAATACAAATAAGGGGGCGGTGGAAGCATAAAGAAAGACGAGTCCAGAACCTATCTAAAGCAGCCTTTTGGCGGTAGGCCAAATAAGTTTGGGAACCTATGCATTGGAGTGTTGGACTATGATCTGGGACACCCCGTTTGCATCCCCACTCTGCCATGAAGCTAACTGACCTTGGGCCACTCACACACCCTCAGCCAAGTTTTCCTGGTTCAGAGGAGGACTGTATTAAATTTTTGTTGACTGATGCTACCCCCAGATGTTACTCTGAAGGTGGCTACTTTTATTTTTGTGTCATCAGATATACGGAAGAAATTAATCTCAGCGGCTCCTACAAGAATTTTAGCCAAACTATAATTATATCTACATTTTAGTGCTCAGTCCTTTTATTGTATCAATATCAATTAATACTATATATATATTGTAAATACTTTATTTTCCTATGCTGGGATGTTTAATTCTCTGCCTAGATGTGAATTGCGTGTAGGGGGTTATTTGTTGGGTTGTTATGGCCTATGGCTACGACAATAAATATTTTTCGACTTTGACACTCTCAGCCTAACCTACCTCACAGGGTTGTTGTGAGGGTAAAATGGAGGAGAGATGAACGATAACACACCGCTTCATCAGTAAGGCTGTTATGGAAGAAGGAAGGCCTTGCCACATAACAAGGTGAAGCTGTGAAGACTGAGGCCAGCGCCCTCAAGGACAGCAAAAGGCGTGTCAGACAAATCCCAGTTTAGGGTTGTCAGGTCTGGGTTGAAAAATACCTGGAGAATTTGGGGGTGGAGCCAGGAGAGGGCGGGGTTTGGGGAGAGGGGAGGGGCTTCAGTGAGGTATAATGCCATAGAGGCCACCCTTCAAAGCAGCCATTTTCTCCAGGGGAGCCAATCAGTTGCAAAAGCAGGAGATCCCCAGGCTCCACCTGGAGGCTGGCAACCCTATCCCAGCTAAAGCTCTTCAGTTCGAGGCCTACCAAAGTGAGCATGCCAGAGCACCCACAGTGCAAAGGTGAACTTATTTTATTTATTTATTCTACTTATTCGATTTCTATTCCACCTTTTCCCGAAGGCTCAGGGCAGATTACAGCAATAAAGCAACAATTGCAAATAAAAATACATAATATATAAGATAATAAAACAGACACTGTAGATTCATAAATAATATACAGGAGAAAAATGTGGATACGTTCCAGGAGGGCCCACAGAACACGATCAGAAGGCCTTGAACAGGACAGACTTGCAAGCCCTGCAGAAGCTCAGAAGATCCCACAGGGCTTGCACCTCGTCCAGCGAGGTATCCCACCCAGACGGGGCCAAGGCGGAAAAGGCCCTTGTCCTGGCAGGAGCCAAGCAGACTCTTGGGGGCCGGGGGCACCACAAACAAGTGGCACGAAGGGAATTATCGTGAGAGAGCCGGTCCCTCAGCGGGTTGTGCTCCATGTTATTGAACAGGAAGAGAAGGGGGCATTTGGGGCTGCTACCTTGGAGAGCTCCAAAATAAGAAACAGGTGGCAAGACTGTAAGAAGATGAAGGGCACCTTATGAGAATAAGCTGTTCTTGCAATCTAGCAAAGGAAAGTTCTTTTAGCTTTGCATTTTCAAAGGAAGAAAGTGTTTTTTAAAAGGAACAGGTGGCCGAGGCTTAGGGCCCCTTGTGTTTTTCCTAGTAGGCACCCAACCGCCTTCGGCCAGGTCTTGGAGAGTTGGTCTTTAGCATTTCTTTCTTTTCTTTTTTTTGAGCCCCCGGAGGGGATTTTTTATTAATTTTTTTATCACTACAAATAACTACAACAGAAAAAGGGGAAGGGGAACTACACATACAGGAGAAAGTAAAGTACCCACTACTATCTAAAAACCCAAGAGAGGAGATCCTCCATCTAGCTTTAATACATCAAATCTTCTCATCATTATTCTTTTTATGAACTGCGTCAAACCTTTAAAACCTTTTACCCTCAAAGTTTACATTTAACTGCCCAATAACAGTATCCCCAATCATCCCCAAGAACCAAAGTTCTCAAAGGCACCAATCAGAGTCCTTCAGCCTATACTTCTTCTTTTCCCTTCTCTTTCACAGCTTATAGGGACTTTTCGGGGTCGCTGCCCCCTGCTCAGACAAAGAGTCCTCACCAGAAGATCCAGTTTCCAGCTCGCCACTGGACCTACTGTCCTCTTCTTTAGGTCTTTAGCATTTCTTAAGGCATAATAATAATAATAAGGGGCCACGATGGCTCAGGAGTTAAGATGCTGAGCTGCAGGCCGGAAGGTCTGTAGTTCGGCAGTTCGAGACCCGAGTGCCGCATGACAAAGTGAGCTCCCATCTCTGGCCCCAGCTCTTGCCAACCTAGCAGTCTGAAAGCAAGAAATTGCAAGTAGATAAATAGGTACCGCTTTGGTGGGAAGGTAAAAGCATTCTGTGTCCTTCAGCATTTAGTCATGCCAGCCATATGACCACAGAAACGTCTTCAGACAGCGCTGGCTCTTCAGCTTGTAAACGGCGATGAGCACTGCCCCCTAGAGTTGGATTCGACTGGCTTTTGAGCAAGGGAAACCTTTACCTTACCTTTACTTAAGGCATAATAACTGCACTTCTGCTTAAAGGCCTTCATGGCAGATGCCCTGAGTCTGCAAATATGTTCAGGAGGGAGACAGATAATAATTTTGAAGAGTTTTAAGTGGTTTTCACTTCCAGGAGTGTACAAACATATTTCTTTTCTTCCCACTTGCACATCTGGCTAAACAATATAAACGACCACGGTGGGGATGCGTTGCTGTTAGAGATCCCCCCCCTCCATCTTCAGCTCTCAGAATAGAATAAAACCCTCTCCAGCTAGACGTTCTGCATCAAAATAACCCATATCTGGCATCACGAAGAGTTGAGTTTTGCAATCTGTACAAATTAAGGCCATCTTGTATATATTTCCTTAATTTGCATAATTTATTTTGCTTCTCCTGGTCATGGTAAAGGGCAAATCACCAAAACTCTACACCTGGAAATTTTACATAACTAACCTCCTGGTCGTGTTCTGATTATCAAGGTCTCCATTCAGACATAACACCAACTGATGGGTCCAGAAGCAGAACTGTGGTTTGTTGAGACCAAACCACGGTTTGTGATCAGCAGGCAAAGCAGGAGTGCCATGGTTTGAATTGAGTTTGCAAATCATGGTGCTGGTGACAGTTTGGTGTGATGCCCGATTTGACAAATTGTTGTAATAACCACTGCACCCTGGGTTACAGTAGTACCAAGACAGGATTGAATTTACGAAGCTGAGAGGAGAGGAATTATGAAAATGTGCATCTCTAAACTGCAAAATTAGGAACGTACCATAAAATCAAACTGTTAACATTTGCAGCAGCCTATAAAACCTAAGGCCCCCTACCCTATACAAACGGCAAAAAATCAAACAGATAAAAACTTACCAAGAAGGGGGAAAGTATTATTTGATAAAATCCAGTAAAGCTGCTGTAATTAAGGTATTTTTACAGTAAGAGTAGTTCAGCAGAGGAATCGGCTGCCTAGGGCAGAGGTGCCAAACTCATTTGTTATGAGGGCCGGATCTGACATAAATATCACTTTGTCAGGCCGGGCCGGGCCATGTGTGCCATAAAACGTAATGCCAGGTATCAGAGATATGAACTTTATAAAGGACACAGGCAAGCCCAATTAACGATAATATTTTTTACTCAAAATACAAACATGGTGAAGACGAAGAGGAGGAGGAGGAGGAGGAGGAGGACTGTGAGGTAGGCGGGGCTGAGAGAGCTCTTTCGAGAACTGCCGTTTCAAGGACAGCTCTTATCAGAACTATGGCTTGCCCAAGGTCATCCAGCAGCTGCAAGTGGAGAAGTGGGGAATCAAACCCGGTTCTCCCAGATTAGAGCCTGCACACTTAACCACTACACCAAACATAAGAGAAGCCAAGGTTGGATCAGGCCAATGGCCCATCCAGTCTAACACTCTGTTAGACAGTGGCCAAAAATACCAGGTGCCATCAGGAGGTCCACCAGTGGGGCCAGGACACTAGAAGCCCTCTCACTGTCACGCCCCCCCCCCCAAGCACCAAGAATATGTTACAGCCTGAGTACAAATGAGTGGTAGCTCATAATTCACAGTCTGGTAATTCACCAGCCACATGTCCCTATTATAGGGAGTTAACACAGCATCCTGAAAGGAAATGCTAGCAAGAAGCCCAAGAGACCGGCATGCAGCATCACCTTCGAAGATGATGAGCCAGCTTCTTCTGTTCCTGGTGAGGTGTTTTCCCAAGAACTGTTTTGTGATGAGGCTCCAACAACAATGAACTTGGAGGACATCTGCCCAAATGTTCCTGGTAAGTTGTGCGTGCATTGTTCAACTGTGGTAGCATTCTGAAGGGTTCTTTGTTTGCCTGTTTGTCTTTTCTGACAGATTATTAAACCACATTAGCACACTGTCACTGGTTGCACAGCATACCATATCTGGTGTTAGTAGATGTTCCACAGGTTATAATGAGGGGCAGGAGTAAAGCAGTTTCTGAAGTTTAATGTGCTGGGGGGGGGTTACATGCATGTGCTATTGTAATGACAGAATTAAAGAGGTGAGATGGACACCCTGCCTCCTAAGGCCAACAGGTTCTGTGTGGGGTTGCGGGGGGGGGGGGAGGAAGAGCACATCCAACACTGATGCACAGAAGAATGTACCACGCATGTTTAAATTTGCATAGTATTGTATTATGTGTATTGCCTACTTTACAGGGTTGCGGTTTTGTCTTTAAGCTTCAAACTTACAGTGGTAGAATGCTAGCTTACTTTTTGTTCACCGCCTGTCTGTACCACCAAATAAATCTTCATTGTTCCGATTTAACTATGTAAACAGAAACTGCAGCAACTGTATTGGGTGGGTAACCTATCGAAACAAGGCAGCGAATGAGAAGCCAGACAGGCGGCATGTCATAGCACAATAGGGAACAAAGTTTGAGTGCAGTGGCACCTTTAAGACCAACAGAGTTTTAATTCTTGGTATAGGCTTTCATGTGCATGAAGTGTGCATGCATAATACAAAACTATTCAAATAGCCACTGATGGACATCTCCCGCTATTACAACTGATCTCCAGGTGACAGAAAATGGCCATCCCTAAACCCCGCTCTCCTCAAGCTCTACCACAAAAATCTCCAGGTATTTCCCAACCCGGGGCTGGCAACTCTAGGAGTTAAACCAGCTTCTTTTTACCCATCATCCCTTGGTGACCACGCATAGACTGAATCCCCAAAGGTTTCAGGTTCAAGACCTACTCAATGCATGAACACTGACCACAGGCCCCAGATCCAGCAAGGGGCACAATACACAGGGTACTCATTGACGAACAAACATAAAGCAGTGCCCTTTTGTGTTCACCGGGACCTGACCCAGTAGGGAATCCTCAAGAGAAAAGCTTGTTTTGCACAGGGATCTCCCTTGGTGATTCAGAGGACACGAGTCTACCAGCCCGGCGTGAGTGAATAATAAATATTAACAACCACAGAGAAGAACTGGAATATAATGAAAATCATGTTTCTGTGGGTTCCTTTTGCAAGGCATAAAGATTTCTGAGCAGAGATGCGGGGCTGGCACTTGACCTGGGTTGGAGGCACGGGAGTTGGTTTCCCCTTTTTTATTCTTCAATCAGATCCACACTGGAAAGCCGGAAAGGCACAGTTGTCAAAAAGCTCGTCAATCTTCCTCATTTGGCCTTTTCAAGTATCTCCCCCACCCCCAGCTGCTGAAACTGCCCAGTTTTTACCCACTCTCATGCGGACAGCAGAATTTTTCCTGTGTGTTTCAGTGCCAAATTTCACATTTAATTCTCCACCACTTACAACCTCCAAGGGCATTAGGTACAGGAAGCAATTGAGGCCCTCTTGCTGTCTCCATCTTCACCTCAAAGGTGAAGATCAAGTGGCTCTTGATCATCTCCCCATATTTCAGAGTTTATAATTGTGTGGATATTTTTTTTTAATGCATCCCAGACAGGCACATGCCACTGAGATATCGGCGAAGGGGGACATTTGCGAAGCAATTTAGCTGCTCCGGAAAGAAGCAAGGACGGGGGGGGGGGGGGGGGGGGCAATGGTTTTAAAATTACTGTATTTTTCTTCCTTCCCCCCTCCCCCAGCTGCCATTTCATACTCGCTGCGAGGAACAGTTTGGATTAATCCAAGGACATGTGAAGGATGGCCAGTCCTTTCCCATCTTTAGCAGAGAGTTCTTTGGTTTCTCAATTGTTTGGGAGGGGTAGAAACCACGGGCCACTTTTCCTCATTTTCTTTGGGTGCGGCAGAAACAGGAACAGATGCCATTTCCCCCCTCTGTTGGGGCACAATCAGTTTCCCTCCTCCTTCACTCCCCAAATAACACACATTCCACTCCAGCACACTGATTTCCTCACCACCCCACTCAACCCCATGTGTCAGGTGGGCTGTAGGCCTTTGAAAATATTTCTTTCATCCACTTAGGGTTGCCAGCTCTAGGTTGGGAAATATCTGGAGATTTGGGGGGAAAGAGCTTGGGGAGGGTGGGGTTTGGGGAGGGGAGGGACCTCAGCAGGATATAATGCCACCCTCCAAAGTAGCCATTTTCTCTATGGGAACAGATCTCTGTTGCCTAGAGCTCAGTTGTAATCCCAGGTGACCTCCAGCCATGACCCAGAGGTTGGCAACCCCATGGCCATGCGTGATCAGGTCTTCTCTGTGGAGGTACCTCAGGTATGGAAATCTCATCAGTGATATATGTTATGTTTTGGGTGCCAGGTGAAAGCATTTTTTTTTTTAAATTATCCAGGGCTTCTAATTAGTCGTTTCATTTTTGTGGTTAGTCTTGCCCCATCTTTAGCAGAGGGGGGAATATTTATGCGCCTGAGCTTTTAATATTGCTAAATGAAATTATGTATATTCTTGCTGTTTTATCTGCTTCTGTTGTGAAGCCTTCCAAAGCTGTATTTATTGTTGTCCTGTTATTTTAATGTTATCACCACTGTGGGTTTTTGCTGCTGCATCACTGATTATTTATCGACGATTCCTCTTCTTGTATGAGGACCTTACAGAAGGGGAGGGGCCATTAGAGCATCTGCTTGGGGTGCAGGGGGGTCCCATGGTTCAATCCCCAGCATCTCTTGTTAAAATGGTCAGGTAGGAGGTGATGTGAAAGACCTCTGCCTGAGACCCTGGAAAGCCGCTGCCAGTCAGAGTAGACAAGGACAAAACTGACCTTGATGGATTGATGGTCTGATTCAGGGCTTTTTTGGTAGAAAAAGCCCAGCAGGAACTCATTAGCATATTAGGCCACACCCCTGGCAGCACAGCTCATTAGCATATTAGGTCACACCCCCATGTCTTCCCTTGGCTTGCCCAGGTGCCCTGCAGCTGCAGGGAGCCCAGGCAGCCCCCCCCCCTTGAAGGGAAGGCTGCGGGGCGCCCGGGCAAGACGGCTCTTGGACAGGCTGGGGAAGGCAATCCTTCCAGGGGGCCCCCCTGGCCCGCCCGCCTCGGAGTCACTGGGGGGGGTCGCTCTCCAGGCCTTCCCTCTGTAGCCACGCACGCAGAGGTTTTGGCTGTAGTGGGCGTGGCCAACTCTGAAGCCAGCTGGAACTCCGTTCCTGTGCGTTCCTGCCCAAAAATAGCCCTGGTCTGATTGCGTATAAGGAAGCTTCACATGTTTGTGTGTGTGTGTTCAGTATATCAATGGCTTGCATAAAGAAATAAATGGGTGCTGCTTGAAACTTCCAAATATCTAGAATGGGCGTCTTTGCAAAGGCTGTTTGGAATATGTTATGACTATGTGGACTCCTCCTATCAAGCTATCAAGTTATACTGAGTACATGGACTTTATGATTTATCTTCAAAGGAGGAAATATTGTATCTTATGCCTTATTATAGTTACAGTATGCATAAATGTTGTTGTTGTGACACCACCAACTTTATAATTGTTTGAAACTTCCCAATGGTACCACATAGGCATGACACAGGGTTATTGTAAAACGGGGGCGAGTCCAAGGGTACGTAGACACAGCAGTCTGGGAATTAAGCATTTGCACAGCCCAGACAGCACAGCAGAGAAGAGAGAAATGCCTTGGGAGGACATACAGCTGGAACCAAAGCTATGGCTACAGGAGCACAGGTGAGCCAGTTTCCAAGGAATGCAAACCTAGCCATTTCGAGGACAGGGACTGGTCCGGGATTACACCCTTTTGGTGCCTGGTTGATAAAAACAGCCACCAATCCAAGAAGAAGGTTATGGGAAATAAAACAGAGATGGATTACAGACAGTGCTTTTTTTCTGGGGGAACATGCCGGAACACAGTTCCAGAACCTCTTTGACAAAATTCTTTTTAAAATGTTTAAAAGTTCATGAATTTTCAGTATACAGACTGAAAACTTCATTTCCTTCTTGAGAGTTCCGCCACCTCTTTCCCCCCCCCCCCCCCAAAAAAGTCCTGATTACAGATGGTGCTGCAGCTGGACATACTGAATCATGGATGACGGGGACAGGTACCTGGCTTGGCAGAAAGCTGACAGAGACATGGAGATTGATGCTGGTCGATTTCAAAATGGGAAGAAGGCTGGTTTGACATTGCTATGGCATTCATCAGTCCTGTATATAAGAAGAGTCTTTGGTTGAAGGCCACCGAAACATCAACTTGGAAGTATCCCCTAAACTAAAACAGCTTTGCCTTTGGATCTTTACTGTTCAACATAGAACAAATTTAGAATCCAGTGGCACCTTTAAGACTAACAAAGGTTTATTCAAGTTATGAGCTTTGTGTTAGAATGGCATAGAAAGTTCACAGTTATAGTCAGAGAATTAACATGTAACATGATGATGTTCAAGATATGCAAAGTGACACTAAATAACACGTTAAGGTTATAAGGTCAGCAGTTATAAAGTAATAAATATGTCAGACTAGCAGATTATCCCCAAAGTGTATGTTTTTTATGTTTGTTGGATTGTTTGTGTTTGTCCTATATTAAAAATAAAAAAATTAACCATTAAAAAACTAGCAGATGAATGTCTGAAGGTGTCTTTTCTCATTGTGGGAAGTGACCGGGAATCTTCATTCTCTCCTGTCAGGCGCGGAGGGCACTGGACCCTACATCCCCCTCAAACAACCCAATATCCCTTGCATTACATTCAGTATTATAATACAGAGTAGAGGTAGACTGGCAGGGTAGTAGGATAAAATGCTGCCAACGGCCACATCAGTCCATACAAAATCGTGCCCAAGAAACCAAATCCACTTGATACCTTTTTGTTAGGGCCAACCAAAAAGTGATACAGAATATATACATATATATCAAGTAAGGCTGTAGGATAGCCACCTTGGTGTACTGGTCGGAGTGTCGGAGGTTTGATGATGAAGCAGAAGAAGAGATTGGATTTATACCCCACCCTTCACTACCCGAAGGAGTCTCAGAGCGGTTTACAATCTCCTTACCCTTCCCCTCCCCACAACAGACACCCTGTGAGGTAGGTGGGGCTGAGAGAGCTCTGACAGAAACTGCTCTTTTTCAAGAACAGCTCTTATCAGAACTACGGCTTGCCCAAGGTCATTCAGCCGCTGCGAGTGGAGGAGTGGGGAATCAAACCCGGTTCTCCCAGATTAGAGTCCGCGCACTTAACCACTACACCAAACTGGCTCTGGGAGGATCTGGGAGACCCAGATTCGAATTCCAACTCTGCCATGGAAATTCAGGTTCCACCCAGACAAACTTCAGCACAAGATCCTGCCAGGAATCATGTTCTCGGGTCCTCCAGAGGCAGTGATGGGGGGGGGGGAGTTTTTAAAACTGTCAAGCGTTCGCCTTGCAAGTTTTCTCTTTCCCATCTGGATCTTCAATTAGCAGAGCTTTTCTTTCCCATCTTTATTGCCTGATAGATGTCAGTGCCGTTAGACAGATGTTCCTGTCCCAATCTCACACACCCCTTCTCCAAGAGCGAGCAACATATATCCGCGATTTAAAATTAACTCTGCGCTTGCTTTTGCGTTGCTTCGCATATTATAACAGATGCAGCACAGCGGTGCTTTGACATTTGCAGAGCGCGTCTATTCATGTCAAGGGGGCTTTTTGAGCCTCCCCCTCCCTTTTTTGTAACATGAGACCACCGCTGAAACAAAATGCTGCAGTTCCTGGCAGCTTTCCTCTAATAATAATTTCTTTGAAAAAAGGAGTCAGAGTAACCAATGGTTCCCCCCCCCTCCAAAATGTAAGCAAGTCTCGGATATTGAAAAGCTTTCAGCTGCCTTTGTGACTCATTCTCCAATGTCATTTAAAGGTCGTTGTTCATTCAGTTTCCATTTTGGGATTATTGTGATTATTGGGGCATGCCTGGGCAACCGGCAACACACCCCAAGACAAATGTGGGCCATTAGCCACATAGGTGTCCTGTCAAACACTTGACAAAAGTCCACCCATTCCCAGAGAGGCCGCAAAAAAGGCCAGGTGTCTTCCTGTGTTCCTTGTGGGCCACCGTAGCGTGGCTGCGTTTTGGTGAAGTCACAATTTATGCTGAGGGGCCTATTTTAGGCCAAGAGGGTGCATAATTAAGGCTGCACATTTTAATCAGCTTAATTGGTTCAATTAATCAACTGAAGCCCTAACTGCAGATTAGCAGCTCATTCTGGATTAATCAGTTGGAATGATTTATCTAGTATATTTTTAGCCCGCCCTTTCTCCAAGGAGCTCGGGACAACATACACGCGTCTCCCTTCCTCGCTGAAACCTCACAACAATCCTGTGGGGTAGGTTAGGCTGGAAGAGAATGACATTGGTCCACTGAGATTTGTGGCGGAACTGGAATTTGAATTTGGGTCTCTCAGAGCTTAGCCACACTCTCTAACCACAATACTATACTACTTCACAATGATAATGGATCAGGGGACATTTAAAGGGCACATGCTGAGTACAGATGAAGGTCCCTTCCTTCTCTGCTAATTCTTTTTTTAAAAAAACAAGCTTGCTTTTATGTTTATTTACTCAATTTATACCCTGAGCCAGTTTGGTGTAGTGGTTAAGTGTGCGGACTCTAATCTGGGAGAACTGGGTTTGATTCCCCACTCCTCCACTTGCACCTGGCTGGATGACCTTGGGCAAACTGTAGTTCTGATAAGAGCTGTTCTTGAAAAAGAGCAATTTCTGTCAAGAGCTCTCTCAGCCCCACCTACTACCTCCCAGGGTGTCTGTTGTGGGGAGGGGGAGGGAAAGGAGTTTGTAAGCCGCTCTGAGACACCTTTGGGTAGTGAAGGGTGGGGTATAAATCCAATCTCTTCTTCTCCTTCTCCTCCTCCTCCCCCCCCATGGGGACCCAAAGAGGCTTAAATCATTCTTGTCTAGGGTTGTCAGGTCCCCCAGGCAATGTGGGGGATCCCCTGGTTTCTGGCACACACCTCCCCATGCTGTCCAAAAAACAGGCAAGAAGCCAGTTCCAAGTAGGGTTGCCAACCCCCCTGGTTTGGCACGGGTCCCCCGCTTTTTTGGGGGTTCTACCCACCGCCGGCCAGCTGGCCGACGGGGTAAGCCTTGCCCCCAAATCCCAGCACCCACAGCCACCCCTCTCCCTTCTCCCTGCACTTAAAGGGGCTCCCTTTAAGTGCAGGGAACTGGTAGAAATCGGGGGTGCGAAGCCTTCCAGCTCCCTGCACTTAAAGGGGCCCCTTTAAGAGCAGGGAGCTGGCGTTTTCCCATGCGCCCATTGAGGAGGGGGGAGACATCCCCAACACGACATCATCACATTGGGGATGCCCCGCCCCCTTCGGGAACGCCCCCCAAAGTCCCCCGCTGGGGGCTAAAATGGACTTGGCAACCCTACTTCCAAGTGACATAGGCGTGTTGATGATGTCGGGAGGGGGGCAATGCTCTGGGTTTGGGGCAAAACTCTATGGTAGAATTAGCTTCAAACCATAGAGTTTTGCCCCAAAACCAGAGCGCCCCCCGACATCATCAGCATGCCTACGTCACTTCCGGGTGACGTAGGCACATTGCATTTACTTCCAGCTCTATTGCTCTGGCTCCCAGTGAGGTCCCCCCATCGCCCACCTGTGAGTCTTAGGGACCTAGCAACCCTATTTTGTCTCCTTCATTTTATCCTTACAACAACAACCCTGTGAGGTGGGTTAGGCAGAACACAAATGGCCCAAGAGCACCCCAAGAGCATCCAGCAAACTTCTATGGCTGAGTGGGGTTTCAAATCTGGGTCACTGGCCCATGGTGAACTATGAAGCTACATGGCACTGTAGGGATCTGAAGCCAGTTCTCCCAGGTGCTAAGCCAATATTTTAACCACTGCGGCAAAGGGGCCTTCTTAAATCAATGAGCATGTATAGTATATGAGAAGTGATGACCATGGTGGGTGAGTGGGAAGATTAGGAAGTTAAAACAGATAGTGTGGTGTAGTGTATACAGTGGGGGGTCCCCAACCTTTTCGATCCTGCAGGCACATTTGGAATCCTGACATAGCATGGTGGGCACAGCAACAAAATGGCTGCCACAAAATGGCTGCCATGGAAGGCGGAGCCAGCCACAAAATGATGGCCACAGCTTCACTTCAGTCACACAGCACAGATCCCCATGCTGTGGCGGCAGCTGCTGCCAAAGCAACTTTTTAAAAAATCTGCACAGCCAATCGAATCTCCAATAGTCGATCAAAAACCATTCTGGGCAAAAGCCCTAACTGGCCCCACAGACTTCCTCAAAGCACTTGGCGGGCGCCAGAAATATCTGGAAGAACTGCATGTGGTAGTTTGCTGAGTGACCTTGGGTCAGGTACTCCCTCTCAGCCACACAGGACTGTTGCTTTGAGGATGAAATGCAGTGGGGGAGAAGGATGTGGTAAGCTCCTCTCAGTCCTCACTGAGGAGAGAAGAGACAAAAATAAAATAAATAAACAGTCTTGCTAGTAAGTTAGGCTATGTGGTCCCCTGTGGAGCTTGGCTCTGACCCAGGCCACAGCGACGATGACAACGGGTGACAACACCCGTCCCTAAACCCTTTCTCACCACGGCCTGCAGCCTGGGCCCAAACCATGCAGCGCGGCCTGCAGCTCAGGGGCCACTTGGCTTAGCTTGCTCTTGGCTATCAGCCTAGAGTTGCCAGCTCAGGGTTGGGAAATACCTGGGGATTTTGGCGGTGGAGAACGAGGAGGCTGGGGCTTGGGGAGAGGAGGGACTTTCATGAGATATATTGCCATAGGGTCCACCTTCCAAAATGGCCACTTTCTCCAGGTGAACATGCCTGGCAGGCAATTTGAATTAATTTCATTATTTTTATTTACTTCATTTATACCCCACCTGTCTCCCCCTAGTGGGGATCCAAAGCAGCTTACAACATTCTCCTCAGAACCACCCAGAGGTCCGTCAGTGGTTATTAGCCCCAAGGTATAGATCAGGGTGTCAAACATGCGGCCCGGGGGCCGGATCAGGCCCCCGGAGGGCTTCTATCAGGCCCGCAGTGGAACTGGCTGTCTTCTGCTGCTGCTTCCAGTTCTGCTGCTGCTGCATCATCATAGATTTGCAGATACACACCTGAACGGAATACTCAAGATTGCAACAGCACAGACATTTTGATACAATAATTCAAAGAGATGTCAATTATCGGACACTGTTAAATAAACAAAATATCGCAAGAGTGCCGATGTTTTAAGCATGTTTTTATTTTAAGTTAAAAAAACCTTTGTGTTTGTGTCCTTTATAAAGTTTATATCTCTGCTACCTGGCATTAACATTTTATGACACACGTGGCCCGGCCCAACAAGGTCTCATTTATGTCAGATCCAGTCCTCGTAACAAATGAGTTCGACACCCCGGGTATAGATGGAGCACTCTGTCTGGGGCAGTGATGCTCTACATTCTAGGTGCTTGGGGGGCAACAGTGAGAGGGCTTCTGGAGTTCTGGCCCTGCTGGTGGGCTTCCTGATGGCACCTGGATTTTGGCCACTGTGTGACACAGAGTGTTGGACTAGATGGGCCATTGGACTGATCCAACATGGCTTCACTTATTTTCTCAACCCTGAGAGCAAGCTTCCGTGGCATGAGTGGGGATCTGAACCTGGGTCTCCCAGATGTTAATCGCCACTTTGGGGTCAGGAAGCAATTTTTCTCCAGGCCAGTTTGGCTGGCAATCCTGGAGGTTTTTTTGTCATCTTCTGGGTGTGCAACAGTGGTCACTGGTGGGGGGGGGTCGAGGGGGAGGTATTTGTGAATTTCCTGCACTGTGCAGGGGTTGGACTAGATGACCCTGGAGGTCCCTTCCAACTCTATGATTCTATGTTTCTATGCTTCCCCCCCAAAAAAAATCAACTGCATTAGAAACAGATGTTCTGTGCCACAAAATCCACATTTACAATCTCCCTTGCAACGGAAGAGGAGAGAGAGGGAGGGAGGGAGAAGGAGAGAGAGCGCTGCTATGGTAATATTTGTAAACCTAGACGGGGGAGAAATTGCTTGGCCAACCAGGTAGGAGGGCAGGATCCTGGGTAACCCACCGATGTGGTTCTGGGCTTTTCGGTACCATGACAGCTGGGCAAGAGGCTCTGGAGATGCAGTTTCTTGTTGCCGTTATACCACGTGAAGGAGTCCTTGAGACACCTGTCTGACCACAAACAAGTTTCCTACCTACATATGCCATTAAAACTGACATCTGATGTATGCAAATGAAGGGAATTTTTTACATCCAAATTCAGGTACTTTAAAAAAAAAGAGGCGTACAAATTGGAAACAACAAAACGAGGAACCTGCAGAAATATGAATTGTTAAACAGCCCTGACAGCCCTGCTAGGTGATGTCACACAGATTCCGAATTGCATTTTGCAACTTTGTGAAATCTGATGAACTGCTAACCAGGAATTAATTAATCACAGTCACTTGAAGTTGGTTGATGTCTTCAAAGGGAGTGAAGCTCAGGTTTCAAGTGCTAATCAAAGGGAAGCCAGTTCTCGGACTGGATTTGCATATTTGAAAGGCACATCCCCCCCCCCCTTGCTCTAAGATGAGTCCCTTTGCATCTTGCCTCCAGCTCCCCTGCCTGTAAAATGTAGATAATAACCTTCCTTTGTATGCAACAGGTACAGAGGTGGGAGGTATAATCATCTGCATACCTATGATCACGTCATGCCCTGTAGGATCTGATGTTGCAAAGCCAGAAACAAGCAGATTTTGAAGAAATCGTTACCATTTTGGCTTTCCACCGTTTTAAAAGGACGTGGCTTTTGAAAATGCATGAGCAGCAGCGGAGATCTAGCTAATTAAAAAACACCAATAAAAGGACGTTTAGGGTCTGAAACACAGAATCCAGTGTTTCGTCTGGGAACCTCTCGCCTTTCCCCTAGCCCTAGATATATCTGGAGGGCTAACTGTTTTTACTCAGCGGTGGGGACAAGGCATTTTGCGCATGCCCAGGGTCATTATCTTTTTACTACTTAAGATAGTCTAAGGGTAAATCCTGGCACTAAAAGTACTGAAAAGAAAATTCTGACATCATGCTCTACAGGCACCATCTTTAACTTCACGTGTGAGTAGACTTGCCAGTTCTAGGTTGGGTAATACCTGGAGATTTGGGGGGTGGAGCCTGAGGAAGGTGGGGTTTGGGGACTCCACTGGGGTATAATGCCATAAAGTCTACCTTCCAGAGTGGCCATTTTGTCCATAGGAACTGATCTCTGTTGCCTGGAGAGTAGTTGTGATCCCAGGAGATCTCCTGCTACCCCCTGGAGACTGGCAACCCCACATGTGAGCCACCGATGGAAGATGGTGGGGGTAAGTTTGCTAGATCCAGATTGGGAAACTCCTAGAGATTTGGGGATGGAACCTGGGGAGGACAAAGACCTCAGTGGGGTACAATGCCACAGAGTCCACCCTCCAAAGCAGCCATTTTCTCCAGGCGAACTGATCTCTGTAGTCTGCAGATGAGCTGTATTTCCGGGGGATGCCCAGGTCCCACCTAAACTGTAAGCACATGACAGGAAGTCCTATGACATCATTGTCATTTGACAGGAAAATGTACAGCCAGGCTTATGAACTCAGTAGTGTCTAGGCCAGGAAAACGGGCAGGAGACCAAGGGAGCCAAGGATAGGAAACTTAATCTGAACACAAGGAGGTAAACCATTGTGAGAAACCCACCGATGGTCCGAGTATATTCCCTGTAAATGACCTTGTCTTGCCGTCCTGTTTCTCCTCTCAATGTAAGTATTACTATATATCTATATATCTAATAGCCAAGACGCCTCCTCTGTGTGGATATCTAAATCCGCACATCGGGGGCATTTGGGGGGCAAAGAGATATTCCTGCACACTTGGGGCACTCTCCAGGTGTGCAGAAAAATCAGAAAAGTTTTAAAAACTATACAGGGGATATTTAAATCCCCCCAAAAGTAAAACAAGTTGGCAGGCCTGGGGGCCGGGAGCCGTTCAGGCCTCACTGTTGGTGCGGGGGGGGGCGGGAGAAGGGTTGGTGGGCTGGTGGCCGGAAGCTGCTCAGGCCTTGCTGCCAGGGCAGGAAAACGCTTACCTGTGGCCGCTTCCTCCTTAGTGCAGAGTTGCTTCTGGAGGCTGGGAGCCTTTGGGAATACTCCCCCAGCCTCGCAAGTATTGTGGGTCTCACTTCTTGTAATGTTATAATAGCCAATGTAACCATATAAGCATACTCATGTTACAGAAGACACACGTTGGGACTGGGGTCCCCACCCTGTGTAGCAGCCAGAAATGAGTTGTGGGTTCTCCTCAGTTCCTGATTCGGACTGAGACCATGGCACAGGTGGAGAATGGGCTTCTCCCCACTCCCTGGTCCTCCAGGGTACACGTAGGTTTCACCAGTGGGCCTCCCTGGGACTGTTTCAGGTCTGGAAAACAGCACGGAGGGCAGGCCCGTAGCTATGGTGGGGCATTTTGGGGCCCCGCCCCTTAATTAAAAGCCCTGTTCCCCACAAATAGCTACGCCAGAAACCTTATTTTTGAGGAGAGACTCCTCCGCTGCCTGCTGCTGACACTGACCAGGGTGAGAGCGGCGCGGCTTGCCCTCAGGATTCCCTCTCCCTCCCATTGTGGAATTGGGGGGGGGTCATCATGGGACCTGGGAAAAGACAGCTCAGAGGGCATTTAAATGCCTTTTGAGTTTCCTTCCCAAAGGCTCATGGGAATGCTTTTGAAAGACTCGCCATGGCCTGGGTGGTCTACAGCAGGCCTGGGCTAGCAGAAAAGTGGGACTTGCTGGAGATGTATTGAAGGTGCCACTCTTGAGTGCTCTTCTGGGCTTTCTTGCCCTGTGGAAGGAAACTCAAAAGGCATTTAAATGCCTTCTGAAGGCAATTAAATGGTCTACGATAGGTTCCCCCCCTAGGAACTGACAAGCTCACTGCCCTGTTCCTTGAAAGGAAGGGCTAGAAACAGGCTCAGAGCCTCCCCCTTTAAAGGCAGGCAATCAGATTAATGTAACTGTAATTTAACTGCCCCCTTAAAAATTTAAATGCCCCTGAACAACAACAACAACAACAACAAAATCCTGACTGTGGGCCTGATGGAGGGGAAGGATGAAGGCCCTTGTCTGCACACACCACAATCCTGATCCAAACCAGGCAGTGTACATGGGGGAACCGAGGAGAACACGCAACTCCGTTACCCAGAGTGAAGACCTCAAACCCAACCCATGTAATCTGTCTTGTGTCCAGCAGAGGTCACAAGAGGGCCAAGGATCAGAGAGGGGTAGATGGACCCTCTCAAACTCTTCCTACATCTTCTGCTTTCGTCATTATAAAAGTCAGACCCTATTAGGCCAGTGCAACTCATGTACGCAGGGGGGGGGAACAGCTGAGAAAGCAATCTTAGTGCATCTCCTCAGAAGTAAGTCCCATATTATTCAATGACACTTACTCCCAGGAAAGTGTCCCTAGGATTGCCACCTGAATCAAGGATACAAAACCTGCAGTTGCAAGGACAACATGCTGTTTCCAGCAAAGGGTAACAACTCCATTTAGTCTGGGTATGCTACTCTGTGTGTATGTAAAGTCTTAGCTGACTTAAGGCAACCCAGCATAGTTTTCAAGGCAAGAAACGATGGTTTGCCATTGCCTTCCTCTGCATAGCTACTTGAGACTTCCTTGGCAATCTCCCATCCAAATATTAAGCAGGGCCAACCCTGCTTAGCTTCCAGGATCTGACAGGATCAGGCTAGCCTGGGCCATCTGTACATGTCCCATTTCCTGCTCCCTCCATGTTTCCCTGAATTGAGATGTAAAGGAGTCTGGAACCGTCTCCCAGTCATCACAGTCATGTATGTAGAGTTGCCAACATCCAGGTAGAGCTTGGAGATCACCCAGAATTACAACTGATCTCGAGACTAAGGAGATCGGCTCTCCTGGAGGAAATGGTCCACTTTGGAGGGTGGACTCTACAGCATTAGACCCTATGGAGGTCCCTCCCCTCCTCAAACACCACCGTCCCCCAGGCTCCACCCCCACATCTCCAGGAATTTCCCAACCTGGAGTTGGCAACTCTATGGCACACCCCATTTTCACACTGGAAATAAATTAGACAGATCTGCTACACATCTGCATGCGGCTGCCATTTGCACAACTGTGCAATTGTTTAAAACCAAAAAAAGAAAAGGTAAATACACATATCTCAATAAATACCATAAAAGATCATTCTATCCTTCATAAAGCCAGGGATGACACAGGGATTTAAGGAGAGAATAATCCATCCACTCAGCCTCCGGAGCTCACATGCCAGAGTTTCATCTCTCTGCCACAGATTTACGTAGTCAATTATTTGCTTTGAAATACCACTTTGACTTTCAAATTACATTCCGGCTTGATCAAAACAAGGCTGTGTCAACGTATAGGTGTTGGCATTTCATACATTTACACACGGTTAATATTTTACCCGCAAACACATACATACAAAAATAACGTCTTGTACAATTTACTAAAAAAGAAAAGGAAATCACTCAACAAAGGAAGGCAAAGAATTGCTTTTTTCCTCTTCCGTGATGGCAGCAAGTCAGAGAGAGAGAGACAGAAACCAATTCAGTGAGAAGGTCTACACGGAAATGAAGGAGAGCTCCATAGAAGCAACTGCTTCATTTCAGTGGTGTTTGGGCTGGACAGTTTCCCCCTGGATCGGAGTCTGGTCCCTTCATTTAAAAGGCTGCGTGAGCCCTGATGATTCACCGGGAGAGATTTCTCGAGAACGTGGCCCGGCGCAACCCTAACCACAGTCTGCTGATGAGGAAGCCGTCATTAAAAATTAACCGAGCCTGCAGTGTGAGAAGGAGAGTGGATTTCGAGCACAGCTCAGCGTACTTTGGCCGCGGTGGAGACCCTGGTATGCAGCAGATTTGATGCAAGCTCCAAGTGTTAGGTCCACAAGTAGAATCCAATACCATACAGAGCAGCCACCGAAAGGCAGTCAGATTTTTTGAACAACAGTGAGGGCTAGAAACGCATGTTCCTGTGAGGTAGCTTTGTTTTTTAAGACACATGTTCCTGTGAGGCAGCTTTGCTCTTCCCACTAGAGGCTACTGGCTGTACCCCTTGACAGGGAATGATTTCTAATAGCCTATTAATCAGCCGCTGGACAAACACTTGTTAGGGTGCTCTAGGCTGATCCTGCATTGAGCAGGAGGCTGGACTAGATGGCCAGTAAGGGACCCTTCCAACTCTGGGAATCTAGGATTCTATTAAGTCTGCGTTCAGGTCTTTTCAGCAGCTGCTTGATGCCTGTGAAACAGACTCCCAGGAGATGTCATGGGGCCTGTGCATGTGTGTGCGTGTGTGTGCTGTGATTACAGCCAGCTTATGGCCAGTGTTCCCTCTAAGCTGAGTTAGTGTGAGCCAGCTCACAGTTTTTTCGCCTCCAGGTCATACATTTTTGTCTTAGCTCAGGAAGAATGGCTCCAGAGCAAACTAATTTATGCAGTAAGGAAATCGCTCGTTCACAACTTTAATGTCAGCAGTTCACAAAGCAGAATTTTTGCTCACAAGACTCCACAGCTTAGAGCAGGGGTGTCAAACTCATTTGTTATGAGGGCCAGATCTGACATAAATGAGACCTTGTTGGGCCGGGCCGCATGTGTCATAAAATGTAATGCCAGGTAGCGGAGATATAAACTTTATAAAGGACACAGACACAAAGGGTTTTTTAAAACTTAAAATAAAAACATGCTTAAAACATTGCAATATTTTGTTTATTTAACAGTGTCTGGTAAACTGACACCTCTTGCTCTGAATTATTGTATCAAAATGTCTGTGCTGTTGCAGTCTTGAGTATGCTGTTCAGGTGTGTATCTGTAAGCGGCAAACCTACAATGATGCAGCAGCAGCAGCAGAACTGGAAGAAGAAGCAGAAGACAGCCAGTTCCACTGCGGGCCTGATAGAAGCCCTCCAGGGTCCTGATTTGGCCCCCGGGCCACATGTTTGACACCCCTGGCTTAAAGAGAGCATTGCTTATGGTTACCCCCGCAAGTGGCTTTCAAAGCAAATGAGAAGCAGAGGTGGTTTTGCCATTGCCTTCCTATGCAGAGCCTTCCTTAGTGGTCTCCCATCCAAGTACTGACCCTCCTTAGCTTCCAAGATCTGATGAGATCAGGCTATCCCATGACATATTTCCTCCCATGGGGGCCTTTAACCTCCCAGTATTCCAGGTAGGTTGTAAAACACATGTGTTCCAAAGAACATTTGGGGCAGTTTGGACCTGGGCCGGGGATCTCCAGCCTTTTTGAACCAGTGTGCATCTTTGGAGTTTGGATGAGGGGCATATCCACAAAATGGCGGCCACAAGAGACGAGAGAAGAAGAAGAGATTGGATTTATATCCCATCCTTCACTTGGAGCCTCAGAGCGGCTTACAATCTCCTTTCCCTTCCCCTCCCCACAACAGACACCCTGTGAGGTAGGTGGGGCTGAGAGAGTTCTTTCCAGAACTGTCCTTGAGAGAACAGCTCTGACAGAACGATGGTTTGCCCAAGGTCATCCAGCAACTGCAAGGGGAGGAGTGGGGAATCAAACCAGGTTTTCTCAGATCAGAGCCCACGCACTTAACCACTATACCAAACTGGCACCAAAGAGGTGGAGCCAACCACAAAAATCTCAGGACATAACAGCGGTTTTTAACATTCCATGTATTTTATTTTTGTGTTTAATTATGATATTTGATAATGATTTATTGTGTTTTATTTATTGTTTCCTGTCTTGGGTCTTGACTTGGTGAAGAGAATGGTAGATGTATAAATATCTTAAAACAAATAAATGAATATGTTGTCAAAGGCTTTCACGGCCAGAGTTCATTAGCTGCTGTAGACTTTCTGGGTTGTATGCCCTGAAAAACACAAAACGCTCTACATCTGACAGCAGCACTACAGATAAAATTAGAATTTCAACAGCCAACCCACATACAAAAGAACCTCCTCAGGAAACAATCCATATGCAAAAGAACCTCCTCAGGAAAGCTCCTCCATTAGCATGTTCATAGCCTGGAGAACTCCTACAAGATAATGACTCAGCCCTACCCCACCTTCTGGAATAGATATAAATTACCTGCCTACCATTTTTCATCTTATCTTGACACAGAGAGTACTCTATCTACAGCAGCAAATAAATGAATATTTTAAAACGTTTTTTATTTTTATTTTTTAGTCTAAATAAAACTCAGTATCCCACCTGTGATTATTCAAACAGATTTCACCATTCCTAGGTAAAATCTTACTATTTAAAACAAAGAGGAAGTAAAGGATGCAATATTCAGGAACTAGGGTCACCAACCTCCAGGTGGTGCCTGGAGATCTCCTGGAATTATTGCTGATCTCCAGACTACAGAGATCAGTTTCCCCTGGAGAAGGTGGCTGCTTTGGAAGGTGAACTCTATGGCTCTGTACCCTGATGAGGACTTCCCCTCCCCAACCCTGCACTCCCCAGACTCCACCCGCAAATCTCCAGATATTTCCCAACCCGGGGCTGGCGACCCTATGTGTACCACCAGCGACTATACTCAACAGGATGGTCTTGAATATTCCCTTAGGGCACCCACAATGCAGGGAATGGAAGCAATTTTTAGGGTGGGAAGAAAACCAAAATTAATGAAAGGCCCTGACCTGAATAGCCCAGGCAAGCCCGATCTCGTCAGATCTCAGAAGTTAAGCGGGGCTGACCCTGGAAAGTACTTGGAAGGGTGACCTCCAAGGAATACCAGGGCAGGGATGCAGAGGCAGGCAATTATCAAACCACCTCTCTGGAATGACCTAGCCCCACCAGGGGTCGCTAGAAGTCACCATGACTTCCAGACACCCACTCACTCACACTCTCTCTCTCTCTCACACACACTCACACATACACACACAAATACGAAAAATGAACAAAAGGATGAAATGGCCTGCTTATCTCACGGCCAGGTGAGAGGGTACAAAAAGAGACACCCTTGAACATGGGAGACGGCGGTGTCTGAAGGACTCTGTATGGGAAGGACTCTATATGAGAATTCATCAGCCTTAGAAATGGAGAAGAGGCCCGCGGGGGCTCTCCGCGAGATCTCAGCTCCTTCTTTCCACTCAAGTCATTTTTATAGATCTGAGTCACCTGCCTGCCTTCGGGAGAGGCCTCGTTAGTGTTCTTGCAGGATTCCTTTCACGCCAGCCTTGGGAATGAGGCCTCCCCTTCTGCCAGTAAGTGCTTGAAAGTCACCTCCTGCAGAGACAGCAGATGGAGCAGAAAGGGTCCGCTGGGTTTTCTCCAAACGGTCTTTCCTGCTTTCTCTCTTCAGAGGATGCAGAGGGAGTTCTGGAATTGGTGGCAGCCTTTGCAGACCCCTGTCGAGGTCCTTGAACCGGAAGCGTGGCTGCGATCACCAAAAAGGACGCCATCTGCAGAAAACACACCAGGGTGGTCTCTACAGCAGTAGTCTCTGAACTATGGGTTGGGGCCTCCAGGTGGGTCAAGGAACTCCACTTGCAGGGATGTGATCCCCCTACAGAACTGCCATTTTTCTTTTACTGCTGGCTGGATGAACCTGCGGCTGGAGCAAAGAGGACGTGGGAGCGCACGTCCTGTCTGCCCACACGCTGAGAAGACATCAAGACGGCAAAATGAGATCACTCAAAGGTAGAGTTGCCAGCTCTTGATTGCGAAACACCTGGAGATTTGGGGGGTGGGTGGAGCCTGAGGAGGGTGGGGGGGTTGGGGAGGGGTGGGACTTCACTGTGGTATAGTGCCACTGAGTCCACCTTCTAGGGATGCCAGCCTCCAGGAAGGACCTGGGGATCCCCCAGAATTACAGCTCACCTCCAGACTACAGGGATCAGTTCCCCTGGAGGAAATTGATGCTCTGGAGGATGGACTATGCGGCATTGTACCCCACTGAGTTCCCTGTCCTTCCCAGGCTCCATCCCCAAAACTCTATCAGTATTTCAACCTGGAGCTGGCCACCCTGCCCACCTTCCTCACCACTGGCCAGGACCTGGCACCCCACCACCTTCCACAGTGGCCATTTTCTCCAAGGGAACTGATCTCTGTCACCTGGAGAGCCATTGTAATAGCAGGATATCTCCAGCCACTACCTGGAGGTTGGCAACCCATCTCATCTTGAAGAGAGGATTCCTGTTTAGCACCGACTATGGCTGTTCTTCTTCCTGTCACATGACAGTGAGGCCATCTAACTTCCTGCCATGTGCTTGTCACTCAGCCAGTTTGGTGTAGTGGTTAGGAGCCCGGACTCTAACCTGGGAGAACTGGGTTTGAGTCCCCACTTCTCCACATGCAGCTGCTGGTATGACCTTGGGTCAGTCATGGCTCTCTCAGAGCTGTTCTGTCACAATCAGTCCTCAAAAGAGCTCTCTCAGCCCTACCTGCCTCACAGGGTGTCTGCTGTGGGGAGGGGAAGGGAAAGGGGATTGTAGCTTATGACTGGTCCCTCTAGTCCAGTATTTGAAAGGCAGTGAGTCTCCAGAGTCATTCCAAGCCCTGAGCTCCTTTTAGATGGCAAAGCCGAGGACTCAACTTTGTATTGCACAAAGCAAGAGACTGATGTCAGCTGTGCAACCTCCCCAAAGATACCGAGTGGGATCCAGCTGGCTTTTTCATGAAGTCCTACCCAATTACTCACTTTATTACAACTCCCCAGGTCCCATGTGATTATCGTTCATACAGGCCCCACAATTCCTAGCATATATATATTTTTGGGTGACCCAAAAGGGCACTCCCTTCTCCCTTTTTTTTAACCAAAGTTGGGTGGATCCAATCCATACAGCCTCATTGATAGCTAGTATGGAGGAAAAACAGGCATGAACCTTGAGTAACTACCGTGGCTACATTGCTACACTGCCCTGACATAGGTGGGCCAGCCAACCTGATCTGGTCAAATCTCAGAAGCTAAGCAGGATCAGCCCTGGTCAGTATTCGGATGGGAGACCTCCAAGCAATGCTCCCTCTAAGCTGTGGAGTCTTGTGAACAAAAATTCTACTTTGTGAGCTACTGGCATTAAAGTTGTGAGCGAGCGGTTTGGCTACTGCATAAACTAGTTTGCTCTGGAGCCATCCTTCCTGAGCTAAGACAAAAATGTGTGAGCCAGAGGCTAATAAACTATGAGTTAGCTCACACTAACTCAGCTTAGAGGGAACAAGGTACAGATGGAACCAGGGGTCATTTCGTAGAAAAAGAGCTAGGGGAACTCATTAGCATAACTCATTAGCATATGCCACACACCCTGACATCACCGGAAGTGTTCTGGAGTTCTGGCCCCACTGGTGGACCTCCTGATGGCACCTGGGTTTTGGCCACCGTGTGACACAGAGTGCTGGACTGGATGGGCCATAGGCCTGATCCAACATGGCTTCTCTTATGTCCTTGTGAATATCAGGGTTGTGATGTGGAGCCAGGCAATGGCAAACCACCTCTGGATGTCTCTCGTCTTGAAAAGCTTACAGGTTTGCCATAAGTCAGCTGTGAGTTGACAACACTTTCGACCACCACAGTGTTGCGTTATAGAATTTGTCTAATTTTATCCCGCTCTTTTTCCAAGAAGGGCAGTGTGGCCAACAGGGGTATCCTCTCTCACACTTCCCCTCCACAACAGTGAGGGAGGCTTGGCTAGAAAAGAGTGACTGCTACAAAGTCTACCAGCGGAGCTGTGTAGAGTTTTGACTCAGCATCTGCCTATGACACTCTAGCCCCTATACCATGCCAGCCCTCAAAAGACTTGGTAGGTAGGCACCTTGAAATCTGCCCGGAATAATAGGCATTCCTTGAAAAGAACTGTTGATGCTTATGCAAATGGGATGTGCTAAATCGGGACCTCTCGTTTGCGTTAATTCTGGCAGGTGCATTTTTCTCTTCACCAGCCTACGCCCCGGAGGAAATTTGGTTGGAGTGAGGCAACGCCAGGCTGTCCTGTTTTCCAATGTCACGAAAAAAGGGGGATACTTCTAAAAGGTTGTTGCAGTGGATGCAGGGATGCTCATTAACAGAAGAGAAGAGGTTGGGGAATAGGCTTCCGTCCTTGGATTCGGAAATATCTGGAGATTTTGGGATGGAGAGCCTAAGAGAGTGGGGTTTACGGAGGGGAAGGACCTTGGCAGGGTATAATGCCATGCACTCCACCTTCCAAAGCAGCCATTTCCTCCAGGAGAAGTGAAATAAACATTTTAAATGAATAAATAATAGGCAATTTATGTAGTCTGAAGATCAGTGGTAATTCCAGGAGAGTGCCTGCCCCTACCTGGAGGTTGGCAACCCTATTGGAGAAACATCTTTGCCAGCTGCATTAACAACCAACTAAGTTTCTGTCTCCTGCCAGCCTGCAGCTTGGGTGTGGCCAGAGCGGTGTCCTGTATTCACTTTTGGCACTGTATCCCTTGGATTCTTGGACCTATCGCCATTGCACAAGTCACCCAAGGGGACTCGGAACCTGCTTGGGATGAACATAAGAACATCAGAAGAGCCCTGCTGGATCAGACCAATAGTCCATCTAGTCCAGCATCCTGTCTCACACAGGGGCAATCCGGTTCCTCTGAAGGGCCAACAACAGGGCAGAGAGGCCTTCCCCGATAAGAACATAAAACCAGCCGTGCTGGATCAGACCAGGGGTCCATCTAGTCCAGCATCCTGTCTTACACAGTGGCCAACCATTTCCTCCAGAGGCTCAACAACAGGGCATAGAGGCCAAGGCCTTTCCCTGATAAGAACATCAGAAGAGCCCTGCTGGATCAGACCATTTGTCCATCTACTCCAGCATCCCGTCTCACACAGTGGCCAACCATTTCCTTTGGAGGGCTGACAACAGGGCATAGAGGTCAAGGCCTTCCCCTGATGTTGCCTCCTGGCTCTTGTAATACAGTCTTGTAATTTTGGTTTCCTTTCTTTCTTTGTTTATTCCAATTGTAACTAGTTTGACTTTTGATTTAAGTTATATTTAGGTGTTTTCGTAAACTGCTTTGGGGATCCTCTGGGGAGAAAGGCAGGGTAATAAATTGCTCGAATCAATACTACTGCTTTTCAAGTGTATGCAAAAGAGATCTTGGGGTAAGGGTGGACTGTAAACTAAATATGAGCAGTTAGTGTGGTGTGGTGGCAAAAAAGGCAAATTCAGTCTTGGGTTGTATTAAAAGGGCCATAGCATTGAAATCGCAGGAGGTCATAGCCCTTCTGTATACTGCTTTGGTCAGGCCACACCTGGAGTACTGTGTGCAGTTCTGGAGGCCTCACTTCAAAAAGGATGCGGACAAAATCGGACAAAATCGAGAGGGTGCAGAAGAGAGCGACGAGGATGATCAGGGGTCTGGAGCAGTGTTCCCTCTAAGCTGTGGAGTCCTGTGAGCTAAAATTCTACTTGATGAGCTACTGGGATTAAAGTTGTGAGCGAGCAATTTGACTACTGCATAAATTAGTTTGCTCTGGAGCCATCCTCCCTGAACTAAGACAAAAATGTGTGAGCTGGAGGCAAAAAAACTGTGAGCTAGCTCACACTAACTCACCTTAGAGGGAACACTGGTCTGGAGACTGAGCCCTACGAGGAAAGGCTAAAGGCCTTGGAAATGTCTTCAGTTTGGAGAAGAGGAGACTGAGGGGGGACATGATGGCTCTCTTTAAATATCTGAAAGGCTGTCATTTGGAGGAGGGCAAGGAGCTGTTCCAGTTGGCAGCAGAGGACAGGACCCGAAGCAATGGGTTTAAATTACATGCAGAAAGGTATCAGCTGGATATTAGGAAAAACCTTTTCATGGTCCGAGTGGTTCAAAGGTGAAATCAGCTGCCTAGAGAGGTGGTTTAGCTCCCCTTCACTGACAGCTTTCAAGAAGAGGCTGGACGAATACTTGCCAGAGATGCTTTAGGCTGGTCCTGCATTGGGCAGGGGGTTGGACTAGATGGTCTGTATGGCCCCTTCCAGCTCTATGATTCTATGAGTATCTCATGTAGCAGAAGAGTTGAAGGGGAAAATAATTGACATGGGGGTGATCTAGTGGGGTAGAAAGACAGCAGAAATGTGGTGGCGTGTGGGCATTGTAGCTAAATAAATGGCACTGAATGCTCACAGGCTCCATTGTGTGAACGGGTTACTCCAAGGGGGTTCCAGGTACACTAGCAGGTTTCTGGACATGCTGCCATTTTCCCTGCACATGAAAGCAGCTGGGGAAATGGCAACAGCAGCTGTCCTTCCACCTAGAGGCTGGATCTAAACCTGGAAGCAAGAGAAGGTGAATTGCTGGAGCCTAGAGGCAGAAGGGAAAATGCTGATGTCCAGAGCAGAACAGCAAGCCAGGGCTTTATATTTAGCTCAGAACTTTTTCATGTTCTTTTCATGCTCCTGGGTTTTTTATTGGCTAATTTTTAAATGGCTTTTATGTTTTTTTATGATTTCATCTTGTTTTATTTTGTGCAGTAGCCTCCAGCGGTTCTGTAAAGAGATGGACTGTAAATGTTTGGGGGGGGAAAAATAACCGAAGCGGGTTGAAGCGTGGAGGAAGGGAACCCTATCCTATGCACAAAAGCATAAACACCTGGCTCAGTGGGCAGTCCCTTCTTCACCCACAAACCCTGGATTTCGAAACAGGTTCTGAAAATAAGCCCTGAGCTGCAATTTCACCTGTGTTCTCTTTCCTTCTATATCCTGCAGAGCTGGGCCATTTACAGTGCATGTTTTCAGACACCAGCACAAAAAGGGGGGAGGCAGGAAAGCCCCCTACATCCTTATTCACAATGACGCACCATTAAAGTCCACACGTCCATTTAAAGTCATAGAATCATAGAATGTTAAAGTTGGAAGGGACCCTGCAGGTCATCTAGTCCAACCCCCCGCACTCTGCAGGAGCACAGCTGAAAGATAGCGCTACATACCTACAACATACCCGAAAGATGGTCACCCAGCCTCCGCTTGAAAACGTCCAGCGAAGGAGCATCCACCCCCTCCCAAGGCAGACTGTTCCACTGCTCAACCACTTTTACAGTTAGGAAGTTTCTCCTGATATTTAGCCGGTAACAACTCCCTTGTAATTTCCACCCATTTGTTCTAGTCTTGGAATCCAGAGCAAGAGAGAATAGATCCACTCCATCTTCTACATGATAGCCCTTCAAATACTTGAAGACTGCAATCATGTCCCCTCTAAGCCTTCTCTTTCCCAGGCTAAACAGACCCAACTCTTTCAGTCTTTCCTCATAAGACTTGGATTCCAACCCTCTCACCATCCTGGTTGCCCTCTTCTGGACATGCTCGAGCTTGTCAACATCCTTCCTAAAAGGTGGTGCCCAAAACTGGACACAGTACTCCAGAATAGAGCGGAATAGAGCATCAATAGGTTTAGAAAGGTGTTAACTGTTTAGGACTGCATTGTTAGCCCTCCTGCTTCCACCTCCAAGAAGGACTGATTGCCTCTATTAGAACCAACCCAATTATCATGGAAGTTCTAGTCCTCAAGAGGTGAAGAGAGCAGGCCTGGGCACTGTAGCCCTTGGACGAGGGCTGCCAGCTCTGATCTGGGAAATATCTGGCGATTTGGGGGGTGGAGCTGGAGCTGGAGGAGGGCAGGGTTTGGGGAGGGCTTCAATGGTGAAGAAGAAGAAGAGGAGGAGGAGGAGGAGGAGGAGATTGGATTTATACTCCGCCATTCACTTGGAGTCTCAGAGCGGCTTACAAACTCCTTTCCCTTCCCCTTCCCACAACAGACACCCTGTGAGGTAGGTGGGGCTGAGAGAGCTCTGAGAGAACTGTTCTTTCAAGGACAGCTCTGACAGAACTATGGCTTGCCCAAGGTCATCCAGCAGCTGCAAGTGGAGGCGTGGGGGATCAAACATGGTTCTCCCAGATTAGAGTCTACGCACTTAACCACGACACAAAACTAGCCATAGAGTTACGCTTGCCAGTCCCCGGGTGGGGGTGGAGGATCCCTCGCTTTTGCGGCCTCTGGGCCCCCCCAACAGATGTTCCTGTGCAATGTTGCTAATGCACTGGTATCACTTCTGGAAGTGACGTTATCACATCGGTGACACAGAGGGTGAAACTCTACGCGTGGGGGATCAAACATGGTTCTCCCAGATTAGAGTCTACGCACTTAACCACGACACAAAACTAGCCATAGAGTTACGCTTGCCAGTCCCCAGGTGGGGGTGGAGGATCCCTCGCTTTTGCGGCCTCTGGGGGGGCCCCCCACAGATGTTCCTGTGCAATGTTGCCAATGCACTGGTATCACTTCTGGAAGTGACTTTATCACATCAGTGACACCGAGGGTGACACTCTACTTTTTGAGCAAAACGCTATGGTTCGTAGCCATTTTTACCACAGAGTTTCAACCAAAAAGTAGAGCATCACCCTGATGTCACTGATGTGATGATGTCACTTATGGAAGTGATGTCAGTACACAGGCAATGTCCCCACCCACCCTGAACACCCCCAAATCCCACCCTGCATAGAGTCCACCTTCCAAAACAGCCATTTTCCCCAGACACCCTTGTAAAAGTGATCACTTGTAATAGTGGGAGGAGGAGGAAGAGGAGGAGGGGGAGGAGGAGATTGGATTTATACCCTGCCCTTCACTACCTGAAGGGAGTCTCAGAGCGGCTTACAATCTCCTTTTCCCTCCCTCTCCCCACAACAGACACCCTGTGAGGCAGGTGGGGCTGAGAGAGCTCTCTCGAGGACTGATTTTTCCAGAACAGCTCTGAGAGAACTATGACTGACCCAGAGTCACACCAGCAGGTGCAAGTGGAGGAGTGGGGAATCAAACCCGGTTCTCCCGGATTACAGTCTGCGCTCTTAACCACTACACCAAAATGGCTCCTAACCACTACACTAAACTGGAAGATCTCCATCTCCCACCTGAAGTTTGGCAACCGTATCTCCGACTTGGATTTGCACGGGTACGAAAAGCAGTGGCTGTATTTCCTGCTCAAGAGGGAGCAGTAGATAAGAGGACCCTTTTCAGTCTCGGTTTGGGCCGGGCACCCCTGACTTAGCCTGCCGCACCCCCGCACCAATCCATCCCCGAACTCCCGGCTGCTTCCCCAAAGCGCCGCCTGGTTGCCTTTGAGCTCCTTATGCTGTTTCCATGGCTGGAGCCACAAAAGCCGCTCTTCCTTGACCTGCAGCTCCCTCTGGTGTCAAAGCCTCGCCTCTCTCACCACCGCCACGTTTCCCACTTGTCACTCCCTTCCAGGAGGCTGCAGCAACAGAGAGCAGGAATCAGGCTTGCAAAACCAGGGGGGTGCGGGAGGAAAGGATTTTTTAAGAAATCTCTTATAGAACCACTAACCTTGAAATAATAAAAATGTTGCTAGCGCTACAACAGTGCGTTCAGCTGATTTTCACAATTTCACCATTTCATCGTGCAAACTGAGCCTCGTGCTCAAAGGTCTCAAGCTGCAATTTCTGGATTTGGGGCTCATCTGCTTCAGGTTCCTCCCCGACGCAGCCTTCAGTTCTTCCCGCCAGCTATGGAAGTGCCTTGCATACCAAAAATCTTCCCAAGCAAGATACTGCAAGCGAGGAGCCAACCCTGACGAAAAATATTCTAGAGGCACATTCTTATTCTTTTCTCTCTCTCTCTCTCTCTTTTTTGCAGTGAGAAAAGCTGAGTTCTACAGCCTTCATGAATGATGCACTCCCCGGCTTATGTTGCAAAAACGATGATGCTTCTACTGAGCACGGGGAATACTAAAAAACCGTGCAGGACACCAAAGACCAATGCAAATCCTTTTGCTCTGGCAATTTCACTAGGAATTGACCATACAGGTTCTCCCTTTGTGGTTGTCCTAACTAGAAGGAAACCTTTTCAAATCAAAGGCTTGGTATCTGGGATGCTGAAATCTGTGCCCTGTCAAAAGGACAGCTTTGTGTGGTGCGATGTTTTAGAACACACACAGCCCTGTTTAGATTTCCTGGCAGCATCTGCAGAGGTGCTAGATGCCACGTCTTGGCCACCATCAGCATTATCACAGGGATCTTTCGGGTTCAGCTGAAGAGAAGGGTCAGACATACCTGCAGTGTCCCCAAACTTACAGGGCAATCCTAAACAGCGTGCTGCATTAGACCCTCAACGTTCACAGATTTGTGATTCATGAACATAGGAATGTAAGAGAAGCCATGTTAGATCAGGCCAATGGCCCGTCCAGTCCAACAAATCCAGGAGCCATCAGGAGGACCACTAGAGGGGCCAGAACTCCAGAAGCCCTCCCATTGTTGCCCCCCAAGCACCAAAAATAGAGAGCATCACTGCCCCGTGATTTCACTTATTTGCAGTCCGCAGTTCAATCACATAGTGCAGTCTCCAGCCTGTTCACACTCCTATCACAGCATCATCATAATCATTGCATCATTAAACTTTGTGGGAAATATGCTTGTTTTGCTACTGGTAGACAGCAGAAAACCTTGCCTTCCAGTAGCCACAAATTTTCTCATTTCTGGTGACCCCGGCAACAAATCCCCTGTGAACAGTGAGGGTCACCTGTACCCTTCCAAATCCATGAAAGTCAATGGGCTCAGAAGGGTATCACTCTTCTTAGGACTGCACTGTTACTGTGCCAATTTAAAGGATGTTTCAGGCCCCAAACTGGCTTCCAGCTCAGTCATGGGCACCATGTTGGGGATTGCAGCTGTACTTTATAGCCACAAGTGGTTCACTAGGGTTGTCAGCTATGGGTTGGGAAATACCTGGAGATTTTGCAGTGAAGCCAGGGGACGTGAGGTTTGGGGAGGAGAGGGACCTTGGCAGGGTACAATGCCATAGAGTCCACCCTCCAAAGCAGGCTTTTTCTCCAGGGGAACTGATCTTGGTCATCTGGAGATCAAGTGTAATAGCAGGAGATCTCCAGGTACAACACAAGAGGCACTGGTGTCACAGAGTGGGATGACGGCTGCTCCTCACTGGGGGGAAAAGTACAGAGCTGGGAAAAATACAGAGGAGGGCAACCAAGATGATTAGGGGGTTGGAGTACCTTCCCTATGAGTCTGGGACTTTTCAGTTTAGAAAAGAGACGACTAAAGGGGGACATGATAAAGGTTTTAAAAAATATGCATGGGGTGGAGAGAATGGGCAAAGATAAATTTTTCTCCTTCTCCCAAAATACTAGAACAAGGGCATCCAATGAAGCCAACAGGCAGTAGATTTGGGATGGATAAAAGGAAATACTACTATACACAGTGAGTGATTAAAATGTAGCATTCGCTGCCAGAGGATGAAGTGATGGCCACAGGAATAAATAGCTCTAAAAGAGGATTAAATAGATTCATGGAGGATCAGTCTATCAGTGGCTTCCAGCCCTGGTGACTGAGGAGAACCTCCACATTCAGAGGCACTAATCCTCTGAATCCCAGAGCCAGGAGGCAACATCAGGGGAAGGCCTCTATGCCCTGTTGTTGACCCTCCAGAGGAACTGGGTGGCTCCTGTGTGAGACAGGATGCTGGACTAGATGGACTCTTGGTCTGATCCAGCAGGGTTCTTCTTATGTTCTTACCAGGGGAAGGCCTCGGTCTCTGTGC
Organism: Gekko japonicus; assembly: GCF_001447785.1. Taxonomy (NCBI): domain Eukaryota; kingdom Metazoa; phylum Chordata; class Lepidosauria; order Squamata; family Gekkonidae; genus Gekko; species Gekko japonicus. The sequence goes on along the minus strand of NW_015167057.1, from coordinate 2,209,937 downwards.
TCTGTTGTTGGCCATCCAGAGGAGCTGGTTGGCCACTGTGTGAGACAGGAGCTGGACTAGACAGACCACTGGTCTGATCCAGCCGGGCTCTTATGTTCTTATCAGGGAAGGCCTCTATGCCCTGTTGTTGGCCCTCCAGAGGAACTGGTTGGCCACTGTGTGAGACAGGATGTTGGACTAGATGAACCACTGCTCTGATCCAGCTGGGTTCTTCTTGTGTTTTTGAGGGTGAGGAGAATCTGATCACTCTGAGGAGGAGGGGACTCGGGGTCCAGGAACCCACCCGGGAAGCAGTACCTAAGACCATTCTAGAATCCCAGGAACAGCCCCATGAAACCAGACTCTCTTTGTCATGTTCTGAGGTAACTCTGCCTTCAGACTCAAAACCCACTGCCCAAGCACCAGGTGCAGCCCTAGAAGCCTGGCCTCAATAGCCACATCGAGCCCCACAGCACCCTCAGTAATAAACGACGGCATCCTTAGCAGTCCCTTTCAGAGAGGTGGGTTTGACCATACTCCCTCCTCTCCCCTTCCCCCAACACAGGACAACTCAAGCCTCTCAGTTAGCCTTCAGCCCCCTGGAACAACAAGGGTTGCCAAGCTCCAGGTGGAGGCTGGAGATCTCCTGGAATGACAACTGATCTTCAGACTACATAAACCATGTATTTGTTTGTTTGTTTAAAGCATTTATTCCACTTCTCCTGGAGAAAACGGCTCCTTTGCGAGGTGGACTGCATAGCACTATACCCTACCGAGGTCCCTCCCCTCCCTCAACCCCCCTCTTCCAGGCTCCACCCTCAAATCTCCAGGTATTTCTGAACTCGGAGCCGGCAGCACTTGGAACAACATCCCAAGCTTCCTGCTGGCCTGTGTCCAATGTAAGTCCTCTTTCCACCAACCCACCAGACTCTGGAAGCTTCGCCTTGCCTTGCATGTTCCAGGTATTTCTGAACTCGGAGCCGGCAGCCCTTGGAACAACATCCTAAGCTTCCTGCTGGCCTGTGTCCAACGTACGTCCTCTTTCCACCAACCCACCAGGCTCTGGAAGCTTCGCCTTTCCTTGCATGTCTCCCTACGGCCTTCAGTCCAAAGCAGACAACCAGGGTGTAGAGCCAAAGGCTCTTGGTTTGAATCCCTGGTGATCACAGCAGTCTCACCTTCCACTTGTCCAACTTCAAAGCTTTTCTACTCACAAGCAGCCTACACGGGGACTGTGCTCATCTTCCTGGGCCACAAACCAACAAACACGGTGACACGCTGGCTTAACATGCTCAGTACAACTTTTTACAATCATCATATAAATCTTTTGTCACATTACAGAGAAGTCCATCCTTATACTATTACAGAGAAGTCCATCCTCATGATGTTACAACGCACACCCGGATCATTTCGTCAAAGTCTTCCTCAGGAGTATTCCCATGTTCTTCAAACTAACAAGAGGTCAATAACTTTGAAGAAAATAAGAATACTCCTGAGGAAGACTTTGACGAAATGAGCCTACATCTGGGTGCGCGTTGTAACATCACGAGGATGGACTTCTCTTTGTAAGTATAAGGATATACTTAGGGTTGCCATCCCCCCCAGTAGGGCCAGGGGATCCCCCACTTTTGGGGGGCCCAATCTGCCACCGGCCAGCTGGCTGGCGGAGGAAGCCTCACCCTTAAACAGCAGCATCCAATGGGGACGCCGCTGATGCAATGGTGTCACCAGTAGCAACATCATCATACTGGGGCTGTCGCACAGCGACACTCTAGCTTTCAGGGGGAACTCTATGGTTACCATAGAGTTTTTGCCCTGAACGCTAGAGCATCACTGCACAATAACCCTAGCATGATTACGTCACTACTGGAGCCCCCCACCAGACAAAAGGTGAGACCTGGCAACCCTCTATGTACTTCTCTATAATGCGACAAAAGATTTATATGATCATTGCAAAAAGTTTTACTAACGTGTTAGCCAGCATATCACAGTGTTTGTTTGTATTTCCTGTGATATATACTGTGATCCCATGTTGTTTTTTCTAATCTTAGTGGACCGCCTGCTTGCTTGCCTACCCCACTCCCAGCCCAGGAAACACCAACCTGGCCCCTGAAGCTAGGAAAAAAGAGCAGATTCTTTCCATCTGTTTGTTTGTGCCGGAGTGGGAGAATGGGGATCTGCTATGCAGATACACTCACAGATACAACACACAGAAACTGCCAGAAAAGACAGACACATTTTCAAACCAAAGAGAGCTGCTTGGATGCTCCTTTTCATCCAGGTTAGCACTGAACGGCAGGGGCCTTACCTAGGGTTGCTGTGTGGGGCTGGGGATCTCCCGCTATTACAACTGATCTCCAGATGATAGAGAACAGTTCCCCTGGAGAAAATGGCTGTCTTGGAGGGTGGATTCTATGGCGCTGTAAGGACGGTGAGGAGGAGGAGGAGAGATGTAAGGAGGGTGAGGAGGAGGTTTTATACCCCACCCTTCACTACCCAAAGGAGTCTCAGAGCGGATGACAATCGCCTTCCCTTCCTCTCCACACAATAGACGCTCTGTGAGATGGGTGGGGCTGAGAGAGCTCTGAGAGAACTGTGACTGGCCCAAGGTCACCCAGTTGGTTTTATGTGGAGGAGTGGGGAACCAAAACTGGTCCTTCAGATTAGAATCCACCACTCTTAGCCACTACACCAAACTGGAGAAGGTGGTGTTAAATAGTGGGTTTAACACGGCAGAGGCGAAGGCAGAGTGATTTCAGCAAGCAGCAGTTTATTGAATCTTAACAGGGATGCTTTACATGGGGCAACTGCCCTACCTATGTACACCTAAGCCACTCCCAGCCCCCATGCAATTAGTGAGTTAAAATCGCCTCCCGGCTCCAGATTGGCTGGCTGTCCTCAGGGGCCAATCCGCAGGCAGGTTCCAGGATCCTGCCTGCCTTTGTTCTGGGGCTTCAAGCTCCAACTAGGTGGCCTGCCCAGACAAGCCCAGACATGCCTCTCCATGCTCCCTCTAGGTGGCCTGCCAGACAAGACCAGGCATGCCTCCAGCAGCAGTTAAGCTGGAGTGGAAGATTGCTCATGTCCAGACATAACAGGTGGGCAGAGCACAACCTGAAGCTAGCTCATGTCTTTCTGCTGGCATGCAAACCTGTGGATCTGTGCCAATGCAGACGCATACGACTTTCAGAAGTCTGCTTTCAGTCCAAGCGGATCTTTTTCTTGAGTAAAGGCTGAAAGCGAACGTGAGTCACTGGGAACTGGCTACCACAACACTGCATGCTAGGGTTGCCAAGTCTGGTAGGGAAATTCCTGGAGATTTGGAAGGTGGGGCCTGGGAAGAGTGGGGTTTGGGGAGGAGAGGGGTATAATGCTATGGAGCCCACCCACTAAAGCAGCCATTTTCTCCAGAAGAAGTGATCTCTGTCGGCTGGAGATAATTTGTAATTCTGGGAGACCTCCAGGTCCTGCCTGGAGGTTAGCAAGCCTACTGCATGCACACAGTGTGTTCCATGGATTGAAACAGATCTACCAGGATGCTGAAAAATGCTTCACATCCTAGAGAAATCTTGTCTGCCTTACGCAAGTTGCTATAAATCCAGGATTGTCCTGAGTGAGAATAATTCCGCCAATACTAAAAGGGAAGGGGGGGGATCCTAGAATTTCCTCTTCAGCTCTTAGCAGTTTGTCAAGAAGAAATCTTCCCCAGACCCATAGGGAAGAACAGTGCACAACGTAAAAGGAAAGACCGTTCTCTCACCAGTCCTAGAGTTGGAGATTGAACAAACCAAAGTTAAGCTTCCATGGGATTTGTGTCTGTGTGAAGCTAAGCAGGGTCAGCCCTGCTTGGTATTTGGATGGAATTCCAGGGCTGCAACTCAGAGGCAGACAACAGCAAATCACCTCTGAACATCTCTTGCCTTGAAAACCTCACCAGGGGTCTCCAAAAGTCAGCTGCAAGGTGACTGCCCTTGACACACACAAAGTGCCATCAAGTTACAGCCAACTTATGGTGCCCCCGTAGGCTTTTCAAGGCAAGTGATCAAGCAGAGGTGGACTGCCATTGCCTTCCTCAGCAGAGTCTTCCTTGGCGGTCTCCTGTCCAAGTGTTGACCCTGCTTAGCTTCTGAGATCTGACAAGAATGGGCTACACTATACTATTCCACATCCCCTGCAGGATTTACCTCTGAAAAAATATGCTTAAGACAAGGCTGATGATTTCTGCACAAGGAGAATACTTAAAAAGCGGGGGGGGGGGTGTGCCCTAATTTCTATGGAGTGCCCTAATTTCTACGGAGTGCTAACCCTCATTCCTTTCGGACACTAACTTGCTGCGGAAAGGAACAAGAGGGGGAGCTTATCATGACCAAACAAAGAAACAAACAAGGGAGGACATGCCCAATAACGACTCCTTTTAAATATCAATTAATTATTCTACATGAGAAAGAATTTCCAAAAATAAACACCAGGTTATGGAAGAAGTGATGGGATCTTCCTCAAGGTCCCAAGTCAAAGGCCCTGGCCTGGATAGTCCAGGCATGCCCGATATCATCAGATCTCAGAAGCTAAGCAGGGTTGATTCTGGCAAGTACTTGGATGGGAGACCGCCTTGGAAGGCCAGCAGGTGGGAGGAAGAAGAAGAAGAAGAGAAGAGATTGGATTTATACCCCACGCTTCACTACCCAAAGGTGTCTCAGAGCGGCTTACAAACTCCTTTCCCTTCCCCTCCCCACAACAGACACCCTGTGAGGTGGGTGGGGCTGAGAGAACTCTGACACAAACTGCTCTTTTTCAAGGACAGCTGTGCCAGAGCTTGTGACTGACCCAAGGTCACACCAGCAGCTGCAAGTGGAGGAGTGGGGAATCAAACCCGGTTCTCCCAGATTAGAGTCCGCGCACTTAACCACTACACCAAACTGGCTCTCGGGACAGGGGCAGGCTTTACTCAGACACCTCTCTGAATATCCTCCAGGCCTCCAGTAGAGGTCAGTCACCAGAGGTCGCCATGACTTCCAGGTGCACACACACACACAATACAAAAAAGAGTCCCAAGTCACAGCTATCGCACCAATGCAAAGTGGGATCAAACCCAATAGCTTCACCCAGGGAACCCTGTAGTGCCACATGGGTGCTCGAAAATCCTTCATTATTTCCAGATCCTTTGTCAAACTGTAATACCTCAGTCTCCTCCAGTGTTCCCTCTAAGCTGAGTTCGTGTGAGCTAGCTCACACGAACTCAGCTTAGAGGGAACCTTGGTCTCCTCCCTAAAGAATCAGGAGAATTGACAAGTCTGAATAAAGAAGCTCGAGACTTATGAAGACAGGAACAGAGTCTGAGATCTTGACCCACTGCCCAAAGCTTTCAAGAGCCTGGTTTCACATGATAGTTAACCAGAAAGTTCTGATTTGGACCTTGACCTGGATACCTTCCTAGTTTGGTCCTTCGTCTTTGTGCAAAGAGTAATACAGCCCTGAAGGTGTGTGTCGTCGACAGCGCCCCATGAATAGAAGAGCAACGCAAACTTACGAGCAGCAACAAAACAACCCGACTGAAGGCAAAGGCGGCTCTTACCTGGTCCCGGATCCTCTCCTGCTGACCTCGGATTGCCAGGGCATGCTGGGGGTACTTGCTCTTCAAGTGATCCATAAAGGCATCCCGCTTCCGTTCCATCTCAGATTTCTGGAGCCCTGTAAGGGCTTCCAGGCTTTGGGCCGCGATGACAGTGTGCCGGCGTTCTGAGGTGTGCACCAGCCCTACATTGGAGAAGCGGCGTGTGCCGTTGCCCAGGGTCCGGTATTCCCGTGGATACTCTGCATCATCTGCCGAGATCATGTGGGCGCTAGTCCTCTCGGGATCTACATGGAATTGGGAGGGAGGGAGAGAAGCAGAGGGGAGGTCAGGGCACCTTTCTCTCTCTCTGCCTTAGGATGGGAAGGGGACTGGGGATTCCAGATGTGCTAGGGTGGCCAGCACTGGGTTGGGGAACACCTGGAGATTTGGGGGAGGGTGGAGCCTGGGGGTGTGTGGTTTGGGGAGGAGCTTCGGCAGCTAACAATGGCACAGAGTCTATCCTCCAAAGCAGCCATTCTCTCCAGGGAAACTAATCTCGATAGTCTGTAGATAAACTGTAATAGCAGAAAATCTCCAGGTACCACCTGGAGGTTGGCAAACCTGTGAGATATACAGAATGGAGTTGGGGGGATTTATTTAAAAAAGGAAGAAGGAAGAGGAGGAATAAGCCAATCAGGGTTTATTAGCGAGGAGTGATCGATTTTTACCATTAGGTGGTTATCCTTTTTTGTGTGGGGATGATCCCACATGGGAATTTGGCAGTCCCCAATTTCTCCCCCTAAGGGAATCAAGCTTTTGTGAGTGCCTTCTCTTCTCGAGTAATCAGCCTCAGAACTGGATCATACCCTTAAAGGGAAAGTAGTCAAATTTCAGGATTTGTAGTCAGGTGAGGAGGATTTGTAGTCAGGTGAGAGGCGAGGAGAAGGAGACCCGTTAACAATCACTTTCGGCTCCAAAGTGATTTCCCGGGGTGGAGGTGGGGGGGGGGATGCAGGAGGGGAAAGGGTGTGGGGCAGAGAAGGCCGTCCTCCCAGGAGAAGACAAGACATGAACAGATCAAGACAAGGAGTGGGGGTGGGGACCACAGAGACATCAAAACTGCCCGCCAAGGAGCCAAAATCAAAATTTAAAACAGTCAAGAGACCTCAGACCGAGGATGACGGCCAAAGTGCCCCTTCTCAAGAGGAGGCAGACGGTAGGACAAAGACAGACAGATGTTCTGAAACAGCAGACATGAAAAGAAAGGAACAGAAATAAAACAAAAATGAAGTGCCAATTGGTTCAGAAGGGAGGGTGTGGGGGTTTTTCGGGTGGAATTCCACCCTGAAACTTAGCAATGGCCAACGTAACTCAAAAGAGGTGGCTGGCCATCGCAACATCTGCCCCAAGAAAAGGAAGCACAGACAGGCCTCAAAAATCTCTCTGCCCGTGCAGACGTCTTGACTCATTCACAGAGCAGGCCGAAAATATCTCACATCGATCAAAGTGCCAAGCCATCTTTGCACACTGTTGAGACTCCCTCACCAAGGCCCATTCATGGTCCCCGAACAGAAGCTCCTTCCATGATGGCCATACCGGTGCACACATACCCTACTACTATAACACATGGGATGGCTATAGGGTTGCCAGGCCCATGGTCTGGCGACACTCTGCTTTTGGGGCAAAATTTATGTATTTATTTATTTATTTGATTTTTATCCCGCCCTCCCGCCGAAGCGGCTCAGGGCAACGTACAACATCATACAATAAAACAACTCTTCTAAAAGTTCTATGGTTTGAGGTCAAAAAATCCATAGAGTTTTGCCCAAAATGCAGAGCATCGCTGCGAAACGTCCCTGACTTGATGATGTCACTTCCACGTGACATCATCACATTTGGGACATCAAGCAACATCCCTATTCGCCCCAGAACGCCCCTCCAATCCCCCCACCAGCAAGCCAGAGGGATCTGGCAACCCTAGACAGCTAGGCATTGGGGTTGGATCCCACCAGCTTTTTCACTCCATGTCCCCCCATTCCCCTCCTTTCTAGAGTCCCTGTCCCTCACGGCTTTTGTCCAGGCAGATCCCATGATCCCCAGCATAGCCTTACTGGGCAATCCTTCATTTTTCACCAGCAGTAAAGCTGGTTGGATCCAACACTCTGGGCTGTGTATGTTTCAGAGGGAAAAGAGAAGTCATGTTCCACACCAAGGAAACCCAAACCCTGAACTACCTGAGGGAAAAAACTACATTACACAACCTGAAAACGATGCAAAATCAAGTTATTTGCACTGCAACTAAAATCAAGTTATTTGCACCGGAAGCAACTGCCTTAGGACATCTCATTTATGGATCCAGCCCCGATTGCTCCCGTGGATGGATTATTCCTTCCTTCTTTTTGTTCTAAGTAATAAGAGAACCACAGCTGCCAAATTTAAAGGGACAAGAAAACAATGGGGCTGTGTAACATGCTATTGCAATACTGAAAACATTTTCACAACCGTACATATCTTCATTTTTACAAAATCCCCAATACTTTAATGAAGATATAAAGAGTCCAGAACTTCAAAATACAAGATGCAAAGAAGGTCCAAATCTAATCTAATGAAGAATTTAAGAGAAAATGTTTGTGCAGGTAAAATTCAAATTATAAATGAACTTTTCAAAGATAATAAATTATAAAAATTGCAAAAATTGTAAAATCTTTAAAAATGGTTAAAGCCTGATTTAAAAATTGATACAAACTGTTTCTAAAAATGTTTAAAATGTTAACAGTGTTAAAATGTTAAAAAAACATATTTTTTTAACTATTGAATTAATGTTTTATAACGTTACAATTGGTTCTTCTCTGAGGAAGACCTTGGAAACGAACACATTATCCAGAAACTTCATTAGATTAGATTTGGAACTTCTTTGCATCTTGTATTTTGAAGTTTTGGACTCTTTATATCTTCATTAAAGAATTGAGAATTTTGTAAAAATGAAGATATGTATGGTTGTGAAAATGTTTTCTTTTTGTTGCAGGCAGTGTGCACTATCCAATGGCAGAATGGCTGTATCCCCTCAGCCATATCAGAATTGCATGCTGATATCACTCTAGGGTTGCCAACTCCAGGGGTCACAGGAGCAGAGCTTCGGCAGTAAAGAGCCCAGGGGGCGGGCACATGCAAGAAGCCCCACCCCCTGCTCCCAGCAGCCCTCAGTCAGAGCAAGAAGCAGCCAGGTAAGTTGCAGAGCATCCCCCGGCCCCCTGGTCCAAAACAGTCCAGTGGCACCTTTAAGACCAAGTTTTATTCAGGTACAAGCTCTCCCTCTTCTGCGAGGACAGATCTGCACGTTCCTCCACCCCCCAATAGCTAGCAATCCAAAACAGTCCAGTGGAGCCTGAGCAGTGGGTGTTGCCTTCTGACACACTTCTGGTGATGTCAGGGGGAGTGACATATGCAAATAAGTAATGCTAATGAGTTATGCTAATGAGCTCCTGCACCTTTTTTCCTACAAAATGACCCCAGCCAACTCCATGTTTGGAAATACGTGAAGATTTGAGGGTGGAGCCTGGCAGGGGAGGGGCCCTGGGAGGGTATGATACTATGCAGTCCACCATCCAAAGCAGCTATTTTCTCCAGGAGCACTGATGTTTTAAATAAATAATAAGCTATCTCTGTAGACTGGAGATCAGTTGCAATTCTGAGAGACTTCCAGCCCCCCACCTGGATGTTGGCACAACTCTGCATTGTTCCCTCCCAAAGCCATTTTCTACATGTTTGCAAAGAGCGCCACCTGCACAGCACATCTGCAACAAAAAGTCCTCTTGCAGGAAGGCTATGAAATGGCATCAGCTCAGGGACTCAGTAAAGATTTTGGACAAATTCACACATCAGTCAGCAGCACCCTACTCGATGAGCTAGTGCCAAATGGACAGGTTTTGGTGAAAAGTACTGCGTCTGGGGTGATGTCGGATGATGGGAATGCTCTGCCTGGGACTTCCTCTGCGATGCAGATCACGTGCAGGTGGTTTGGATGAGATGAATGAGCGAACTCGCCAGCCACTTGGTAGGAGGGCCAATAATCAGTGGAGAGAAGGTAAAAGCACAAAGGTCCCTGGAATTAGACAGATCGCTGGTTCATCTAACCCAGTACAGCCTGCTCCGGTGGGCAGCAGTTCTACAGGGTCTTTCCAGACACCCACTACTTGAACATCTCGTACGAGAGATGCCAGGATGGAATTTTACCTGTGCAAAGCAGATACTGAACCAATGAGCTGTGGGCCCTCAATTCTAACTCCAATTCATTATTCACCTTTGAGCCCAGTGGCACCTTTCAGACCAACAAAGTTTAATTCTGGGTATCAACTCGTATCTGAAGAAGTGTGCATGAACACGAAAGCTTAAACCCAGAATAAAACTTTGCTGGTCTTAAAGGCGCCACTGGACTCAAACTTTGTTCTGTTGCTTCAGACCAACATGGCTACCCACCTGACTCTACCATTATCCACGTATGCATGTAGTCCAGAGATCTGTAACCAAAGAATTGGCTGCTTAGTTGGAATCGATATGAATTTGCCTTGAAGGCTCCTGAGCAGAAAGTCGCAAACGTATCTTAAACAAACACTTCAGCCTTTCCTGCCCCTTCTGCTCCTTGGCCCGTGAGACCCCACCTCCCCAGTCTGCTTGTGGTTTCTTCTCACCAACCAGGCACAGCCCCAAAGACGGATTCCCAGTACCTGCCATTCCCTCTGCTTCCTTCATCCCTTTCATGCTCAGGGCCAAAGTAGACCATACATGTGACATGAGTTGGGTTGAATCCCCACTCTGACACGGAGTCTGGCACTTCAACCACCGCTGGGCATATATGAAATAAAGTAAAACTCAAAACAATGGCCCCCTTCAGCACCCATATTTTGCCTTGTTTTCTGAGCGCATCCTATTCTTCCATTCTGCATTTCCTCCTGCTTCCACTTCCACTTTGTTTTGGGTTGTTTTCTTGTTTCTGCATTTGTTCTACAGGAATCTGCATTCAGACCGGTTCTAGCACACTGTTGCCCCAAGCTAATTAAACTCCTTTTGCTATGATTCTTTGTTCTCAACTCCCTTTGCTGCGATTCTTTGTTCTCATCTGCTTTTGAATCGCTAATCCTCTCTAAAGTAGAATTGTTTCTGCGGGTATTTAAGTACTGCCCACTGCCTTCCCGGTTCCATCTCTCCCTCTTTAGGTTGACGCTCCCTCATCGGTCTGTTTTCTTTCCCTCCTTCTCCAAAGACAAAAAGAGGATGTGTCCTCTTATTCAGGAAAACTTTAAAAAAGCCAGAGAAAGCATAAGAAGAAATCAGTAAATATAAAGGACTAGGGGATTCCCTGCTCTCAAGTATGTCAACCTTGTATGTGGGGGCCTGGATTTCCCCCTTCCTTCCTTTCCTTTTTGCAAAATCAGGGAGGGAGGGAGGTGTTGGGTCTGCAGTTAAAAGTTTTGAAAGGTATTGGCCTTTCTCTTCATCTTAGACAAAGCAGCCAATTAGCTCTAAAAACGTAGATTTTGCTTGTAGATGCAAAATGCATACAGAATATACAGATAAATAAGCCAGAGGGGGGGAGACCAGTGCAGAGGGAATACGTGTGACTGTGAAGTCAACCCTTAAGACTTGACTCCTCAGATGCTCTGGAGCAAGCTGTCAGTGCAGAAAGGGCCTGTAAAGGGAGTGCAGTGGCACTGTAGAAACCAGGGGTCCTTTCGTAGAAAAAGAGCTAGGGGAACTCATTAGCATAACTCATTAGCATATGCCACACCCCCTGACATCACCGGAAGTGTGTCATAAGGCCGCACCTCCTGACATCACCGGAAGTGTGTCATTAGGCCACACACCCTGCCATCACCGGAAGTG
>NW_015167057.1:2192927-2198416 GCF_001447785.1 Gekko japonicus | reverse complement strand
AACAGACTAACACAGCTACCTCGGGGAAGCTCCTGGATGGGGCTGGGAGTCCTTGCGGAGGCCACGTGGAGTGGCCTCGGCCAGGCAGAGGGGGAGGACGCCAACTTACCCTCCTTCTTCTTCCTCCTTCTGCAACAGAATGAGGCTGGAAGCAGGGGGTGGCCGGAAGAAGGGGGTGGGGCTTCATTGTGTGCCCCGCCCCCCTGCACCTCACCCGGCGGAACTGTGATCTCCCGCGATCTCCCGCGAATCTACCTCTGGTAGAAACTCCTTTTGCTCCCAGATGTGGGCAACATGGGAGGAGGGGTGAGGGTGATCTGGCTGTGACATCTGTCCCCCCATTGATCACCAGGGTTGATTTGGCTGATCTGGCTGGCTAGGCGGGTGCCCCTTACCGCCCTTACCGCTCCATGTGCATTCCTCCTGAAGCTGCGGGCTCGGTGAAAGAGGACTACCTTCCCAGATAGAAGTGTACCATTCTTTAGTCAAGGGTATATGATGTACGAGAGCCAGTTTGGTGTCGTGGTTAAGTGCGCAAACTCTAATCTGGGAGAACCGGGTTTGATTCCCCACCCCTCCACTTGCAGCTGCTGGATGACCTTGGACAAGCTATAGTTCTGACAAGAGCTGTCCTTGAAAGGGCAGTCCTCAAAAGAGCTCTCTCAGCCCCACCTACCTCACAGGGGAAGGGAAAGGAGTTTGTAAGCCGCTCTGAGACTCTGAGTGAAGGGCAGGGTATAAATCCAATCTCCTCCTCCTCTTGCTGCGCTCTCCTGCTAGAACATCCAAACAAGGAAAGGAGGGGAGTGGCATCCCTCCCAGGCCTGAGCCACTGCCAGGTGGGCCTCAAACAAGACCATGTGGGAATGGCTCAGGAGGGGACAGGTGTACCTTGCTGGGGGACAACAAAAGACCTTGGAGCGATCCTAAGATTGATCATAGAGCCAGAGGATTGCTGCTGTCTGTCAGTAAGCTCAGTTCTCGTGCCTGGACTGGAAACGCCCTGCAACGACCACGTTCTTTTCAGAGGGTTCAGTGTGGGCAGCAAATCCCCCAGGTTCCACTTCTGAGGATATGGATTCCACCTCCCCAGCGGGTCCCAGCTGCGAGTTCAGCCACACCGAGACAGCCGTTTTGCGATAATGGAGTGCTTCAGCTCAGGCTGTAATAAGCAGCAGAGTGTAAGAACGGCTTCAAAGATTGGCAAAGGAAAGACAAGCATTTTCCACCATAAAAATACTTTATGGGATCTTGTTATGTGGAAAGAGGCGGGGGAGAAACGAGTAGCGAGAAAAATTAAAAAGAGGTTTAACAAGGCAGTAAAAAATGAAGCCGATCGGCTAGGGCTGTGCTCCCTCCGTGATATAAAAACGCCGCCGTTGTGAGAGAAAAGCACCTTCTTGCCACCTGTTCTTGCTTTTGAAACGCTGCCTCACAAGATCCAGGAAGAAAGGTAGACCGTGAGAGATGCTGGCAGGTGTTACGCCTGCCCCGAGGCAAAGTTAAATGCACCCAAGCAATTTGCTAAGGTTTTGCAAACAGCCTCACAATCTACCTGCGCATCCTGAAGAGCGCGAGCCAGGCTTGCTTCAGGCAGCTTGGGCTGGAGAAAAAGCATTTCTGTGGATCCAAAAGCAACCAGGCCCCCAAAGTGATTTTTCTAAACCAGAAGTGCCTGGTGGAGCTCAGGTCCTGGACCCCAAGTCCTCAGAGCAAAAAAGCAAGTACAACAATACTTCACCTGGCTCCCCATTCCAATCTCCGTGCTTTCTTGCTACGGGGCCTTGTTTTACTGCGTTTGCGGCAATCTTGCCCTGCCTGGCTGCTTCTGCAAGAACGTTTTGCTCTGGTTTCCTCTAGGCCTGCCAAATCTCGCCAAAAAATTGCGGTGGGGGATCTGCATGTCTTTGCAGAATCCTTGCCGTGGGGACGGCGAGATGCGTTGCACCGCCGTCGCCAGGACATGACTCCCAGCAGCCCTCAGTCAGAGCAAGAAGCAGCCAGGTAAGTTACAGAGCTCCCCCCGGCCCCCCAGTCCAAAACAGTCTAGTGGCACCTCTAAGACCACGTTTTATTCAGGTACAAGCTCTCCCTCATCTGCATGGACAGATCTGCACTCTCCCCCACCCCGCCCAATAGCTAGCAATCCAAAACAGTCCAGTGGAACCTGAGCGGTGGGTGTTGCCTTCTGACACACTTCTGGGGATGTCAGGGGGTGTGGCATATGCAAATAAGTTGTGCTAATGAGCTCCTGCACCTCTTTTTCTACAAAATGACCCCTGCATGCAGCTATTTATCACGTCGTGGTGCAAAAGGAGCCGGATATCAAAGGGGTTTTGCTGTGCATTGACTCACCTTGTGGTTATTTATTAAGCAGGTCATGAAAGCGGAATGGTCACTGTAACCCCTGGTCAGCTTGTACAGCAACATCAGCTGTGTGGAGCTGGACTAACAAACAACAGTTCGACATGCCATATTCTCTTTCTACAAACCAGCTCACCCTTTTATCTTTTTAAAAGCGTGCTTACTGTTGCACTCTTAGGGTCAAAGCTGATGTGGCGATGATGGGAGACCCTGCGGGGCCTGCTGAATCGATAGGAAAGTGTGTGTTTTTGAAACAGGGAGGGAATGGTATGATTGGAAAGTGCAGCATACATCGGTGGGAGAGAGGATCTGAATCCCTCCCTGCTTTGGTGTTTCTCTCCTTGCTCCTGACCTTTGGAGGTTACTTCCAGTTTGAGAGGGAGGCCAACCAGGGGAAAAACAGAATGTGGCAGTTATAAGGTACAAAAGAGGAAGAGGGAAGGTAGGTATGGAAGAAGAAGAGGAGGAGGAGGAGGAGGAGGAGGAAATTGGATTTATACCCCACCCTTCACCTGGAGTCTCAGAGCGGCTTACAAACTCCTTTCTCTTCCCCTCCCCACAACAGACACCCTGTGAGGTAGGTGGAGCTGAGAGAGCTCTCTCCAGAATTGTCCTTGAGAGAACAGCTCTGACAGAATTATGGCTTGCCCAAGGTCATCCAGCCAGGTGCAAGTGGAGGAGTGGGAAATCAAACCTGGTTCTCCCAGATTAGAGTCCGCGCACTTAACCACTACACCAAACTGGACCTACCCATGTGTGTGCATGTGTTTTTGCCATCAAGTTGCAGCTGAGGGTTTTCAAGGCAAGAGGCATTCAGAGGTGGTTTTCACACTGCCTGCCTCCGCATCATGACTCTGGTATTCCTTGGAGGTCTCCCATCCAAATACTAGGCAGGGTCAACCTGTTTAGCTTGCAGGATCGGACGAGATCGGGCTGGCCTGGGCTATCCAAGTCAGGGTACACCTGCCCATACTGTGCTCTACTAAATCATACCCTTCACATAGGTTTAGTAGCTGGCCAGTTTTATGGTATGGAGCTGCTGTTGTTGCATCTAATAAGATCTTAGCTGCTTAAAAAAACAACAACCTCTTTTCCCCCCTCAAACAGGGTTTGAGAAAATAGGGTCCTGGGGAGGGGCTGTGGCTCAGTGGCAGAGCACCTACGTGGCATACAGCAGGTTCCTGGGTTCAGTCCCCAGTCTGTCCAGTTAACATGACCAGGTAGGAGGTGATGAGAAAGACCTCTGCCTGAGACCCTGGAGAGCCACTGCCAGTCTGAGTAGACAATACTGACCTGGATGGATCGGTGGTCTGACTGCACAGAAGGTGGCTTCATGTGTCCGAACACGCAATCCTACCTTCACACACAAGAAAATCACCAATCTCAGAACAGCTTTCTGACTCCTTATGAACACAGCTTTCTAAATATGAGCAACCTATAAAATATATGGATGGGTGGCAGTAAAAAGGACTTTTAGTAGATAGGCTGCATCCACATGAAAGGTTTGCTCTGCCTTGGCTTCCAAACTGACACACAATCATGGTTTGGGTCTGAGCATCCGCCAGGCATCATTGTCCAGTCGTCCACTTCCCAGGCTTCCCCAGGCTTTCCTACCATCTCTCCTAAACCTGCTTTGTTGGCAATCATTTTTGGAAGAACTCAGTCCAAGTGCATTAAGCAAGCTGTCTGGAAGGTACGCATTTCCAAAGGTCCCATTTTCCTGCTGTGCCATGGGAGAGCTATTTTGAGTTTTCGAAAAAATAGTGGCAATTGCTATTGTGCAAAAGCATTAATAACTCTCTACCAACACGGGATCCTCTGAGTTCCCAGTTTGTTAGTTTTTAGAAAGATGTCTCTAGCGCTTTTGTTGTTGTTGTTGTTGTGCAAATATAAGGGGAAAGATGCAGGCAGGTTTTGTCCAGATTGCCTGGAAAGAAATGGGGAGGGAAAGCTGCAAGATGGTTGGAGCAGGAAAGAAATTAATTGCACAGCCAACCAGTGTTCCCTCTAAGCTGAGTTAGTGTGAGCTAGCTCACAGTTTTTTAGCCTCCAGCTCACACATTTCTGTCTCCGCTCAGGAAGGAGGGCTCCAGAGCAAACTAATCTATGCAGCAGCCAAATTGCTCACTCACAACTTTAATGCCAGTAGCTCACAAAGTAGAATTTTTGCTCATGAGACTCCACGGCTTAGAGGGAACATTGCAGCCAACCTGTGTTGGTGCTCCAGCTGCCACCATGGATGCCACTGCATATGAAGCAGCAATGAAAGCAACATGAAGAACCACCGCTTTGTGGATCCAACCATAACCCTGCCAAGTTTGCTTACGGAAGGGGAAAGCAGGATGGGTGAAATTGCAATGAGAGCAAAGTCCCTTTTCCCAAACTGCTCTGAATTCGTTCCAAAAGGAGGGAGGACGTTGTCAGTGTAATTCAATGCTGCTCCATGCATTAGGTATTCCTGGATCCAGGACTGCCTGGGTCTGCACCTCCTGCAAGCCCAGCTCTCACTGCAGTCTCTTTGAGGACCTTCATCATTCTTTAAAGAGTAAAGAGACAGCTAGTGCCCTTGCGGAGGTGCAACCCTGTCTGTTGCGTGTGCATTAAATGCTGTCAAGTTACCTACTTCTGACCTATGGAGACCCTATGAATTAATTTCCTTCCAAACGCCCTCTCGTTAACAACCTTGCTCGGGTCTTGCACACTGAGGGTTCTGGCTTCCTAGATTGAGTCTATCCATTTCATGTTAGGTCTTCCTCTTTTCCTGCTGCCTTTAAATTTCCCTAGCATGACTGTCTTCTCCAGTGACTCTTGCCTTTTCAAAATGTGACCAAAGCACGATAGCCTCAGTTTGGTCATTTTGGCTTCATTCGTCTGTTACAAGAAAAACAATCGACAGGAAATTTGTGGCACTCCGAAGCATACTAGTCTTGTGGCAACTTAACAACGAAAGAGTTATCGATCTTTACAGTGCTGCAAGATTCCAATTCGGGCCCGGTTCCAGGTTTTCATGGGCCATGGGCAGAGAATCCCAGGGGCCCCCTTCCACTCCCCTGCCCATTACCAGGCACTCATGCCCTCCTTCCTTTCCACCCACCTGCATGCCTCTCACCTTGCTTGTGTGTCTT